>NC_051277.1:33166810-33454310 GCF_015220745.1 Sebastes umbrosus
ATGTTTTTGGATCTGAAGTTGAGTTAAATGGGACTGAACCACATCAAAGGCAGACTGCAGGAATTCAAGGGTCTGTGCTACTGAAGGGGATGAGCAATAGATAACTGTATTATCTGCATAAAAATGGAAAGCAGCATTTGTGAGTCCGTTTTGCTCCCGTTCTAGAATATACTGTAAATATAAATATATAAAAATAGAGAAATCATAAGAAAATATAAATAAGAAATATATATAATGACATTCCCAATAATACTGCTGAAGAATAATAATATAAATGCATGCATTTATAAAAATATTAGTTTAAATGTTCTGTATAAATACATGTAGTGTTAATGCCGGAGTAAACCAGATTATTGCACAGCTGGATTATTGCACGACACTATTGCACTGTTAAATTAGTATTGCACAGTTGAAGATATAATTAATTATGGGGCTATAGCTCCTGATAGGGGTAAAAATAATAAATATATGTTGTGTGTTATATATATATATACTGTATACATACATACATGCAATATACAACAATTTACAATCTAATGAACATGTCTAAATTGTTCTAGTCTAGAAAAGGGTATATTTGATCCTAAATACAACCTATTTACGTTATGTTGTTGACGTCTGTATGACGATAAAGCAGAATAAATTAAATGTCTATCAGTTTGAGTAGATTACCAGTAAATGTTTATATCGATAGTCACACGGAACTGACATTGGATCGTGTTCCATGAGGAACACTAAACGGTGTTGCACGTGATCAGTAAGGGCAGCTGGTTAAGTCGGTATCGATGCAGGCTCGCTGTTGGAGGGTTTTATAACCCACTTCCAATCCCCTCTGATTGGTCTGGGATGGCGGACCCTCCACGCGAACGCACAAACGGAGTGGAAGTGGGTAGGGAGAGCGTGAAGGGGGTCGTTTGGAATTGGGCCATTGTGTTCTAGTCTAACTTTAAAACCAACCCTACAGCATGCCAATGTTGTAGAGTCTATCTGCCAGAGTGACATGGTCAACTGTGTCAAAAGCTTTTGACAAATCAATAAAAAGAGCTGCACAATATGTTTTGCAGTCCAGTGCCGCAATGATGTCATTCACCACTTTAATAGCAGCCGTTGTTGTGCTGTGTTGTTTTCTGATGTACTGATGTTGTGATAAAATCCCATTGGTGTCCAAGACTTCTTTAAGCTGTTCACTTACTAATTTTTCAAGGACTTTGGCTTAAACACACAGTCTACAGATGGGCCAGTAGTTATTAACTACTGACGGATCCCCTCCTTTCAGCAAAGGGAGAACATGGGCAGATTTCCATATGTTAGGAATCTCATTGCTGGAAAGGGTAAGATTAAAAATATGAGTCAGAGGTTCTGCTATAAAGTCTAAAGCTAGCTTGAGAAAGTGGAGATCAAGCTTGTCAGGACCTGCAGATTTGTTTGGATCCAGTTGCTGAAAGGCTCTATGGACCTCTGTCACATTAAAATGAATAAAAGTAGTGAAGCGTGGGGCTGGTGAAGAGTGAGCCCTGTGCTCATTAGGATGTTTTTGATCTGGACATAAAGAATCAAATAAGGAGCCTGAAGAAACAAAATATTCATTAAAGCAGTTAAGAATAAGAATTAAGAAGAGATTGATCAGTTACATTACATGAGTCTTTCACAATAATAAGAATAATACAAATAAATTCAACTTATATAGCGCTTTCCTGGAACTCTAAGACGCTTAACAATATAAACGGGAAGCGGTGTGAGACAAACAGCAGTCAAACCACACACACAGGCGAACACAAACACACACACACACACACACATAGACAAATGGGTATGGGTGGGGGGGCTAGGAGTAGGCAGAGGAGAAGAGATGGGTCTTGAGGCGGGACTGGAATAGGGTGAGGGAATCAGAGTCTTTGATGTCTTGCGGGAGGGAGTTCCAAAACCTGGGAGCTGCCCTGGAGGATGCTCTGTCCCCAAAGCTGCGGAGGTTGGACTTGGGGGTGGAGAGGAGACCAGCTGAGGTGGATCTGAGGGACCGTGGAGGTTGGTAGGGGGAGAGGAGGTCAGAGAGGTAGGGGGGAGCCAGTTGGTGCAGGGCTTTGTAGGTGAGGGTCAGGATTTTGCAGGCTGACAATTTGTAGTTAGATTCCCGAATGAAGTCATGAAGAATGAAATCATTTAAGTTACTAGTAGTTTTAGAAAGGTAGAACTCGGATTTATACTTTCTGATGAGAGATGTGAAACGATTTCGGAGCTGTCTGAAAATCAGCCAGTCAGCCTGAGGTTTGGATTTTCTAGCCTTAGCTCAGGCAACATCCCTTTCTTTTAGTAGACTGGGTAGCTGCGGGGAAAACCAAGGATGGTTTCGGCCTTTCACTCTAAATTTACACAAAGGAGCACGTTTATTTATAATTTTAGTAAAAGCATCGTGAAATTATTTCCACACCAGTTCTACATCATTAATAAGATAGATCCTGTTCCAAAGTCCCACAGATCATGAAGAAAAGTTTGCTCACAGAATTGCTTAAAATCTTGTTTAAGAACAATTTGTGGTCTTGACTTTGGAAGTTTAACTTGCCCGACTGCAACACAATGATCACTCATATCATTTGCAAAAATAGCCAAATATAATATTTATGAGGAGCATTTGTTAAAAATGAATCAAGAAGACAGGATTTCTCTGGGCATTTAAGATTTGGATGAGTTGATGTATTAGTTGATGTATTAGTTGTGTAAGATTATGTGCCCTGTTTAAAGGATCTATGGTACATGGTCTAAAGCGCAATGCGCAAGTGCATTTAGGGCGTGTCCAACTCCACTTCTGCTTGTTAAACGGCGCATAATCTGGGCACAAAGTCAGGCACAAGGGGCAAACAGGTTGTACTTAGTGTCTTAATTAAAAATGGGTGTGTTTTGGGCATTACGGGAATCAATCGTAGTGTCATCTCCCATTCCCTTTAAAAGCCAGGTGCGCCTGCACATTGGTACATTGCTATTTAAAAGGGTTAGGGTTAGGGTTAGGATTCAACAAATTAGAGAAGCGAGGAAACGAATATGCTTGTGCGTGAAGTGAAAGTGCACGAGAGGAGCTCTCTCCATCCACTCCCCGACGGGGTATGACTCCTGCTGCTGCAGCGTGCCTCAAGCAGCCCCGACCCTCGCTCAGCTGTCCAGGCTGACCCACGGCAGGACTAAGGTGGCGTGCAGCCAGCGGTCTGACATGTTGCTCTGGATCTCGGTGCAACGGACTGCTGTACAGGCAGTTTACAGACAGGCTTCTAGTGACGCGCGATACACTGCTCCACCGGGTTCTTCAAGGCTGCTACAACAAGCCAACTGCTGCGTTAGCTAACACTAGTAGGGCTGATCGATAAATCGCTGACACTAGTAGCTAGCTACAACTCAGTAAACAGGCCTAAATAAAAAGGATTTGTTTTATGTGTTTAAAAGTAGTTGGGCGCCTGGGTTAGCTCAGTTGGTAGAGCGGGCGTCCATGTATTAAGGCTTGGTCCTGACCGCGGCGGCCCGGGTTCAAATCCGGCCTGTGGCCCTTTCCGCATCCACTCTCTCTCTCCCCCCTTTCACGACTCTATCCACTGTCCTGTCATAAAAATGGAAAATGACCCCAAAAAAAAAAAAATAACTTTAAAAGTAGTTCACAATTTACACGTTATAATTTCTTAATAAACTGCTACATCACCATTGGACCAACCCGCTGTTTATTATGTATTCTGCTGGTTGTTGATTGGTAACTAGTTGAGGGAGGTTATCTTCCCTTGGAGCGTCATTTGACGTGTTTTGGCCAATCACAGACTAGCATGAAAATAATGAAAGACATTGAGGTGATAGGAGAGGTCCCGCCCTAAGGGAGGACGGAGGGTGCTCAACCTCCTCTAAACCCCACGATGCCACAACTACTTCACACACACAGGCTGCTCTTTCCCCTCTGACCTGCAGTTGTCGCTGTTTAAGCATTTTAATTAGACTTTATTAAATAATGGATTTATTACAAAGAAGAAAGAAAAAATATTTTATAAATGATACTGAGACTTGGTAATGGTTTATTTCAACCAAATACTCTTTTTTTAATATCTTGCCTCTCAAAAAAAAAAGAGGAGGATCAACCTCCTCTGCCTCTATGGGCCAGCCTCCACTGCTTCTGAGATTTAGGTGAATAATACCAAGCCCAGATCTAGCTTTGAAATCACCAGGGATACTCAAACAGTTAAAATCAGGGCCACGGTTAGGTTAAATACAGTATATATATTTGTATTACACGGCTGTGTTGAATACTCGATTCTGATTGGTCAATCACGGCGTTCTGTGGTCTGTTATTTCTGTATAACAGACCGTTGCTATGGGCGCAGTTCAGATGTCGGACTCTGGCGGACCGAAGAATCCCCTTCAGGGCGATGTTGCACCCCTCCGCCGCCCTGTTGGATAGTCTTTCACAAAAATGACCGGCTCGCTGTACATTATCACTTACATTTATACTTTGTCCTCACAGCAGTCAAGTGTTACCCCTCACACTAACTGCTCATGTAATCACTGTCATTTACCACTTACGATTACTTACAACTGTAATTACTCATCCTCACATTTAATTCAAATGAAAGCCTGCTTTTATCTTTTCAGTACCAGGGCAACAACAAAATCATAATCATCACTGGCAATACAACAATTATTATTTTACTCTTGCTGTAAAACTGCTTTAAGAATAACACGGGAATATAAATAAAATCAGCAACATCGTTCTTCACATCACACAAACACATTTCCAGTCAAACACAAAGGATGAAAATACAACAAGCCGTTGTAATTACGACTCAGTACATTTCAAATGTGTGTTATCTGTCGTATCCTGGGGATGTGTGTCTTAAGTGGTGCAGACATAAATAAGTAATGCATTTGAGGAGAGGAAGTGAGAGTCTTTGAATGCAAAAATATAAATTTGTTTCATAAAAACGAGCCAGGCGAGTTTTGTTCACCCATTATCACATTTAGTTGAGTGTTGCTGCTACCAAATGAGGCCCTGTTAAGAATTTGAAGAAGAGCTGAAGAAGAGCCTGGTGCTTGAAATGTTACAGCAAAAAAAATCCTTCTAACGGGAGTTATTTGGTGTGTGGATCATCTGTTTTAATTCTGTTAAGAATGTGGCCTTTCACTGAGAGAGCTAAACACCATGATGGCTGTAATAGACAAAGGATTGGTTTTGGCTGGATGCTAATCGTGGACAAGAGCTGACCTGGCTGGACAATGGTGGATAATGGTTTGGTTGAGGGCTGAGGCTGGCTGATATCCGGCCTGACAGATGGCTGCGTATGAGAAATCAGCGTGAGGTATTTGGCAACTTGCAAGCAAGTTGTAATAAAGTAAGTTGTGCTTTAGATCTGCCACATGTCTCTCCAGAGGCTTTGGGTGTGGAGAGATGCATGCATTCCAGCACCATATGGGATTATTGGCAAAGACTCAAAGATCTGCAAGTTTGCTACATAGCCACTGAAAACGTACATGTTCATCAATGAGGTCCACTTTTCCATAACATGTTCCACACATCTCCATCAATTGGAGGCAACTAGAATTATACAGTGACCTAAAGGCTGAAGGCTTAAGCTCAGCAGTGTCCAGCCAGAAATTAACTATCTGGAATGAATCACAAATGTACGGAGCCCCCCTAGACCCCTAGGAGAACATTTTTATTAACTCGTTCCCTCGAGTTACTTCATAGAGCACTTCTTCTAATCAATCCTGACAGTGCAATGCATTGCTGATGTACGGAGCCCCCCTAGATGATGTACTTCGGTAAGGTTGGAAAGATATTGACAGATTCAAACTTCCTGGATCAATAACTCATAACAGAAACATTGTTAAAACACAAACGACGGCTCTTTATAACCATAGTAAGGTGGACAACGAGCTACAACCTCATTTTAATCAACACATAACACATTACATTGGTCTCTACTGTATGTGCAGCCGACGGTGAGACGAGTGGTCAGGGATCGTCTACAAAGTGCAACGGCGTAAAGAGAAAAATATTTAATAATTTCAGTATTATACAGTGTAGTACCACCAAAATTACTTCTCACATCAATGATCTCCTCATAGTTGTACTACAACACTTAGTTTGGAAAAATATGCTTTTGCATAATTTTGGTGAATCTTTAATGGGAAGAATATTCAATGTATACTGTATAATACTGAAGTTATTGAATATTTTTCTCTTTTCGGCGTTGCACTTTGTAGACGGTCTCTGACCAGTCGTCTTATAGAGACCAATGTTATGTGTTATGTGTTGATTAAAATGAGGTTGTAGCTCGTTGTCTACCTTACTACGGTTAGAAAGAGCCCTTGTTTGTGTTTTGACAAAATTTTGGTTATGAGTTATTGATCCAGGAAGTTTGAATCTTTCCAACTTTACCGGAACACATCATCTAGGGGGGCTCTGTACAAATGTACTGTATATGCATGACAGTGTTCCTTTTGGCTGCTATTTTAGATTTAGTCGTAGTCTTTAGAAGAAAATGCTTATTAGTTTTAGTCACGTTTCAGTCATTTGTATCCTTCATAGTTTCAGTCTAGTTCGGGAGTCTCCAACACGTCGCTCGCGACCCGTTTCTGAGTCGCTCGCTAAAGGTTCAAATTTGATGAGACAAATTCACATGGTAAACCTAAATTTCTATCCAAACCAATTCACAGACATCCCGCCCCCTTCTGAAACAAACTGATTATTTGCCAATCAGCTGTCAATTAAACGAGTTACGCTGCTGCCAAATTTAGTTACATCAGTGATGCCTTAACATTAGGAGATGTTAGCAGGCTAGCGAGCACACACCAGATCTGACAATGACCGCAGAAAATAGCCAGGCCAAGAAAAGGCAAAAAACATACTATTTTCATGTGGAATGGGAAACTGAGTTTTTTTTTCACGAATGTGAATGACAAGTGTGTGCGTCTCATTTGCGGTGTGAGCGTGTCAGTCGGTAGAAGATGTAACGTCGAACGCCACTTTACCAAAGTCCACGGCAACTTTTCACGGGACTTTCCGGCTGGTTGCAGTCTACGAACAGAGAAGGTAAAGGACCTGAAAACAGAGCTTAAAAGACGACAGCCTCTGTTTACCAAACCGACGAAGAAGGCCAACGCTGCAGCAGAGGCTTCATTTAAAGTGGCACACACCCTAACAAAGCACAAAAAACCCTTCATCAATCAAGGGAGGAAGATACCACCCTGTTGTCTGATGCTGAGTGGCTACTTGAATCTTGCATTCCTGACGGATGTAACTGAGAAACTGAATCACTCGAACCTACAGTTACAAGGTAAAGATAAAAACATATGTGATATGATCAGCGCTGTTAAGGCGTTCAAAGCAAAACTGTCATTTTATATTCAGTAAAAAAGCGAAAACAAAAAAGTTTCAGCACTTCCCCTCAGTGTCAAAGATGTTGGAAAGCCATGCAGGGGCAGCTGACGTTGTGAACGTACACAAGTTCTGTGACCTACTGTCCAAGCTTGGGCAGGAGTTTGCAGACAGATTCAGTGACTTTGAGAATCTTGAGCCCTGTGTGACATTTATTGCCGACCCCTTCAGGTCCCTCCTTCCACCCCTTCAGGAGGTGCACATAGGTGAGATTTCAGGACAGATGGCCGAACTGTTCTGTGTCAATCCTGTGGTGATGAAGATGGAGGTTATAAACCTCCAAAACGATGTCCAGCTAAATTCTCAACAGCATTCACAGCATTTCTGGAACCTAGTAGAGCCAGAAAACGTACGCCAACATTTGGTGTGGATCCTATGCACTGTTTTATAAAAGAGACCCCTGGTATGGCAGTTGCATTGTCTTCAACCGTAAGGCTCTACAGAGGGTGGTGACAACTGCTCAACACTTCACCAGGACGGAGCTGGTGATGTCCATCAATGGAGGACAACTTCACCCAGCGGTGTAGGGAGAACGCCAACAGGATCAACAGAGATCCAAACCAGGCAAGCCACAAACTGTTCTACCTGCTGCCGTCTGGCAGACGGTACCGCACCAACCAGGCCAGTCTCACAGCAAAGCGTGTAATAGACCTGCCTGATCAACAGAAGAAAATGTGTCAGTGTCACGTTTTGTTTCGCTGAGACGTGAATATTACACGCCTGCATGAAGGTGTAATGTATTGTAGTGACAGTTGTCATATGACATTTGTCACATGTTGTGTAGTGACGGAAGTCAAACTTCAGAGTTAATTACGTAGTATATATATATACTTGAAAAACAAAGTTTGGAAACTTGTTTGGTGGATTATTTCTCTGTTGTTACAATGCTAATTGGCATTGTATTTTACATCGTTGGAAAGCCTGTTTATTTACCTTCGCAATGATGTCCAACTTGTAAGTATCACGCATTTGAGGGATGAGCAGCACAGCTGATTATGTGGGTAGCGCCCAAGAAAAATTTGCCAAAATGCTCTGCCAATGGTAAACAGTGTATTCTCATAAGGCTACCAGGAAGCCTGCAATGACTGCCCTTCACCGTCAGGCCCGTTTGCGCTGGTGTCGACAACACAGACAATGAAACCTGAACATGTGGGGGAATGTCATGTTCAGTGATGAGTCCAGTTTCTGTCTGCCAAAGTCGGATGGCAGGGTGAAAGTATGGAGACGACGCGGAGAGCGCTATGCTGATTGTTGCACCGATGGAGTAACAGCTTTTGGTGGGGGCAGTGTCATGGTGTGGGGCGGCATCTCCCTCACTGGCAAAACAAGGCTTGTCATCATTGAAGGCCATCTCAATGCAGTGAGATATCGGGATGAGATTCTGCAGCCAGTGTCGATCCCATATCTCCACAATCTGGGACCTAACTTCATCCTCCAAGATGACAACGCTCGCCCCCACAGAGCCAGGGTTATCACAGACTACCTCCACAATGTGGGAGTAGAGAGAATGGAACGGCCTGCCAAGAGTCCAGACCTCAACCCAATTCAACACTTGTGGGATCAGCTTGGGCGTGCTGTACGTGTTAATGCGTGCTGTACGTGTTAATGTTTTAATGTTTTTATGTTTTTATAACTGTTTTAATTATGTCTTAATGTTCTTTTGCACTTTGTCGCAATGTTCTTGAATGTTTATGTAAAGCACTTTGAATTGCCCTGTTGTTGAAATGTGCTATACAAATAAAGCTGCCTTGCCTGCCTTGCCTTGCCTTGCCACAGCAACGTGTGACCAGGTTGGTGACCAGCATGAGGAGGAGGAGCCAGGCTGTTGTGGCTGCATATGGATCTTCCACCGCTACTGAGGCTCCTGACATATTGTATTAAATGAATAAAGTGTAAAATTGCCAATATGTCTTGTTTGTTCCTTGTTACTGATAGAGAGTTCAATCATCCAATCCACCAAACAACTCAAAACAAGAGTCAATACTAACAGGAGAATACACTGTTTACCATTGACGGAGAATTTTGGCAAATTTTTCTTGGGCGTTACCCACATAATCAGCTGTGCTGCTCATCCCACAAATGCATGGTGCTTACAAGTTGGACATCATTGCGAAGGTAAATAAACAGGCTTTCCAACCATGTAAAATACAATGACCATTAGCATTGTAACAACAGAGAAATAATCCACCAAACACAAGTTTCCGAACTTTTGTTATGTGAGAAAGACTACTTATGGTGGGTAGGTGGGAAGGTGTATTGGTCCAACAAACACAGGACTTATAAGTGGGAGAGCGGCGTTCGAAACCGGTGTTTTGTTTTGCAAGTTATGATAGTGACTGGCTGCTATTCTGTCTTTCAGAAGTTGTACCGGGATCAGTTTCTAAGCTAAAGTGAAGATACCATGTCATGCTAGCTTGTCAGGAAGAACGCTAAATAACGCTATGCAATTAGGCAAAATTTTGGCAAGGAAAAACTGGCATGGCCATATTCAAACGGGTCCCTTGACCTCTGACCTCAAGATATGTGAATGAAAATGGGTTCCATGGGTTCTTATTAAACGTTGATGACAGAATTTTAGCTGAAGTTCTGGCCCGTAGGTTGGAGAACATTTATATCCGAGAATCAAACCGGCTTTGTTAAAAGACACGTCGCCAATTCAATATTTTGTACTTGCCCTCAAACTCAGTCCCTAAATGTGTCCTCTCTCTAGACACAGAGAAAGCTTTGGACTGCGTGGAGTGGATGTATTTATTTGCAATATTAGAAAATTCAACTTTGGACCAAGTTTTATCACTTGGATAAAATTATTATATCTGTGCCCTACTGCCTCAATTCTCTCCAATTCTGAACATTCACAATCTTTCAACCTCCAACGGGGAACTCGTCAAGGGTGCCCTTTAAGCCCACTACTTTTTTATCTATATCCCCATCTTCTATCCCTATCCTCTATCCCTATCCTCTAACCCTATCCTTTATCCCCATCCTCTATCCCTATCCTCTAACCCTATATCCTCTATCCCTATCCTCTATCCTCTATCCTCTAACCCTATCCCTATCCTCTAACCCTATCCTCTAACCCTATCCCTATCCTCTATCCCTATCCTCTAACCCAGAGGTGCCCAATACGTCGATCGCGATCTACCGGTCGATCGCAAAGGTAGTGTGGGTAGATCGCATGGCATTAAAAAAAAAAAAATTTTTTTTTTTTTTTTTTTTTTTTTAAAATAGACGTCAGCCAACAAATTGCAACACTGTTTCACCTGAACTCATCTGGAGTGGAGGATGAGATTTTGACACTACAAGCTGACATTCAGCTTAAGTCCAGGGCTCATGGAAAGTTCTGGAACTTACTCACAGAGGAAAAGTACCCCAACATGAGGAAATGTGCTACTTCCTTGACTGCATTATTCGGCTCCACTTATTTATGCGAGTCAGCCTTTTCCCACATGAAGATTATTAAGTCCAAATACCGTTCCACCTTGACTGATGATCATTTGGAAGTGTGCTTGAGGCTGGCTATCAGCAGCTACTGTCCGGACTATGCATCCCTGGCTGATTCCATTCAGTGCAAGTCATCAGAGTAAGGTAATGACAAAAAATGTACAGAGTTATATTGTACAATATGGGTTCATGCAGTTATGCAAGGTACACCAACATATATTGTACATATAAAGAATACTCAATATATTTATAAATAAATATATGTTTTGCATTTTTATAGTAGGTAGATCATTTTGACTTGTTCATTTTATAAGTAGCTCGCATGCTGAAAAAGTGTGGGCACTCCTGCTCTAACCCTATCCCTATCCCCTATCCCTATCCTCTATCCCTATCCTCATCCCTATTCTCTATCCCTATTCTCTATCCCTATCCCTATCCCCTATCCCTATCCTCATCCCTATTCTCTATCAGTATCCCTATCCCCATCCTCTATCCCTATCCTCTATCCCTATCCTCTAACCCTATCCTTTATCCCTATCCTCTAACCCTATATCCTCTATCCCTATCCTCTATCCTCTAACCCTATCCCTATCCTCTAACCCTATCCCTATCCCTATCCTCTATCCCTATCCCTATCCTCTATCCCTATCCTCATCCCTATTCTCTATCCCTATTCTCTATCCCTATCCCTATCCCCTATCCCTATCCTCATCCCTATTCTCTATCAGTATCCCTATCTCTATCCTCTATCCCTATCCTCTATCCCTATCTCTATCCCCTATCCTCTATCCCTATCTCTATCCTCTATCCCTATCCCTATCCTCTATCCCTATCCTCTACCCCTATCCCTATCTCTATCCCTATCCGTAGCTACAGGGATAATTCAGGGTTTGGAGGAGGGCAGTTGAACATAAAGTGTCCCTCTACAAAAGTGAACTTTTCCCTGTGAATGGAGAAGCACTTACATCAGAGAATACTAACCTTCTATTTAAGATTGTGAGAAATCAATTAACTTACTTTGGTATAACAGTCACAAGAAAAGATGTGTCTTTTTAATAAAACAGTCCTTACTTAGTTAACTCATGTGAAACAGGCCGTAATAAAGCGTCATAGTTTGACAGGCTGGGATACCCGGTGCATTAAAGTGACACCAAGGGGTACCGACTTAGCGTCAGTATGTGACGTCCCCGCCCACGTCCCCGCCCCCGCCCCTGCCCCCGCCCCCGTCCCCATTCCCATCTCAAACAGGGCGAGTGCATGGCAAGATGTCACCTGTTTATTTGGTACACCTTTACAGATCGTGATGAATGTCTGTGTGCCAAGGGCATGATCCCTTACTTTAAAAATCATATACAATTTCAGTTCAATTCAGGCAATAAATCTCTCAACAATTTGTTTTACGGCCTAGATGTCTTAATCCAGATGAGTGGTCTGACTTGATCAAAATGATGATTAGGAGCATAAATCATAATTGAGGGCACGGTAACAATCGAAGGCTCATAAGCTTTATGAGCAGCAGCAGCAAATGCTTTTTGTGTCCGTGGTTTCACCTCTCAGGTGAAGCCTATTGGAGCTTTACACAGTCTGATCGCCTCTTCATTGTTGTCACGAAAAAAGGCATCATACATTTTTATTTTGAAATTTACAGATCAATAAATTAATAATTAACCATCCACGCACAAAGCCATAAATTACTTTGCAATTGATGAAACAGAATAATAACAGCATTCAATAAACATTAAAACAGGAACTGGAGAAACATTATCATAAATATCACCAATTTACAAAGAAGAAACATCAGAGGCAGGATTAGTAGTAGATAAAAACTCTATCAATGTGTAATTTAATGTTATAATATTCTTATAAAAAGAGACTATAATTGAACATCAATCGATGATAGGTTAATAGAGGACAAAGATCAGTGTGACTCAGCCGTTTTCACACGGACCATCACTATCACGAGGGGACCCCACATGTCTTAGAAATTACACCCCGGTGGTGCAGTGGTTAGCGCTGACGCCTCATAGCAAGAGGATTGCAGGTTCAAATCTGGCTTGGGGCCCTTCTGTGTGGAGTTTGCCTGTGTTAGTGTGGGTTTTCTCTGGGTTCTCAGGTCTCCTCCTGCAGTCCAAATGCAGGTTCATTGTTGACTCTAATTGTCCTGTAGGTGTGAGAGTGAATGGTTGTCTGTCTCTATGTGTCAGCCTTGTGATAGTCTGGAGACCTGTCCGTTGGGATCGGCTCCAGCACCCCCGTGTACCCGAATGGGATAAGCGGTTACAGATAATGGATGGATAGACCCCACGTCTGTGTTTTGAACGGGATAAGCAAAGTCTCTATTTTACTCGAATTAAACCTGCAGTAGGCAATATACTTTTGGCATCATTGGGCAAAAATCCCATAATAACCTTTCAGCATATTGTAATTCAAGTGTTCTGAGAGAAAACTAGACTTCTGCTCCTCCTCATGGCTCTGTTTTCATGCTTTAGAAAATCTAGCCCGTGACGGCAGACTTTGACCAATCACAGGTCATTTCATTGAGAGAGAGCGTTCCTATTGGCTGTACTCCGGTCATGTGACCGGAACTTGGCGTTCCTTCAACAGATTTCACGATGGTGGCGTCAGATCAGCTTTGATTGCTTGTTTTCCTCCGGTCTGTTAAATCTTGCAGATGCCGTCAGGAGCACCGGAGGACACCAGAGGACACAGAGGAACATGATTTTTTTTCAGGTTTACCTGTTTCATGTACTACTGTGAGGACATAGCGACCGTTTTATAAAATAACTTTTTTTTAATCATATTTGCTCCAATCTCACCTATTTCAGCTTTAACTGACATTTCCCCTCGGATATGATATCAAGGCTCTGCGTAACATCTGCTTATTTGTTAAATAATATACATTCAAATATTTATAGGCCCTAGGCCTATTTATTTTGATATAATATTGACAAAGACCTCTTGCTCCGGTGTCCATGCAAATGTCCATGATGTGTACCGAGATGAGCCTCCTGACATATCTAAACAATAAAGTTGTTCTATATAAATTGGGAAAAAAAAGTTTGGAAACTTGTGTTTGGTCGGTTATTTCTCTGTTGTTACAATGCTAATTGGAATTGCATTTTACACCGTTGGAAAGCCTGTTTATTTACCTTCACAATGATGTCCAACTTGTAAGGATCATGCATTTGTGGGATGAGCAGCACAGCTGATTATGTGGGTAGCGCCCAAGAAAAATCTGCCAAAATGCTCCGTCAATGGTAAACAGTGTATTCTCCTGTTGGTATTGACTCTTGTTTTGAGTTGTTTGGTGGATTGGATGATTGAACTCTCTATCAGTAACAAGGAACAAAAACAAGACATATTGGCTATTTTACACTTTATTCATTTAATACACCGTCAGGAGCCTCAGTAGCGGTGGAAGATCCATACGCAGCCACAACAGCCTGGCACCTCCTCCTCATGCTGGTCACCAACCTGGTCACACGTTGCTGTGGAATGGCGTTCCATTCCTCAACCAGGATTCGTTGCAGGTCAGCCAGCGTGGTTGTGTAGGTCACTGTAACACGTACAGCACGCCCAAGCTGATCCCACAAGTGTTGAATTGGGTTGAGGTCTGGACTCTTGGCAGGCCGTTCCAATTTCTCTACTCCCACATTGTGGAGGTAGTCTGTGATAACGCTGGCTCTGTGGGGGCGATCGTTGTTTCTTGGAGGATGAAGTTAAGTCCCAGATTGTGGAGATATGGGATCGCCACTGGCTGCAGAATCTCATCCCGATATCTCACTGCATTGCGATGGCCTTCAATGATGACAAGCCTTGTTTTGCCAGTGAGGGAGATGCCGCCCCACACCATGACACTGCCCCCACCAAAAGCTGTTACTCCATCGGTGCAACAATCAGCATAGCGTTCTCCGCGTCGTCTCCATACTTTCACCCTGCCATCCGACTTTGGCAGACAGAAACTGGACTCATCACTGAACATTTATAACATTTTTATGTTCCGCAACTCTGTTTTTTAGTCTTCTTTTTGTTCATCCTACATAGAAACAACCACCGGGGCACTCCAATCTGTATACAACATATGTGGTGTTGCGATTAGCAAAATGTCTCATTTGATATGTGCGAGATGTGTTCACATCTTGAAAGTGATTGATTTTCATGACATTATCACAAAGATTGCAATTCCCACCTTTAAAAGTTCCACGGGGCTTTTGTAGCCAAGTTGTTCATGTGGAAGGTGCAGGTAGCTCCATACCACCTTGTCTTTCAGTGTTGGTGCACGTCTGTATGAGAACATAGGTTGTTCTGCAAACAGTGGTTGGAGAGATGCGTCGCTCTGAAGAATGTTCCAATTGCGTTTTATGATGTTTCTTATTTGAAACGCTTGCTCGCTATATTGCGTCACAAAATACATTTTTGAAGACTGGTGTGGTTTGTTCTTGGTTTGAAGTAACTGTTTTCTATTTGTAGACTTTGCTCTTTGAAGTGATTTTTCCACTGTGTTTCTTTTGTAGCCCCGTTCAGTGAAGCAGCCTCCCCACACCACATAGACAAAGAGTCAGAAAGTCAGAAAGAAAACAAAAAAACATACAAAAGAAATATGACCCCAAATCATTCGCACGGGACTAATATTATCATAATAAGGACATGTATTTGGTGAAATATGGGAGGCAATTTGCTGTGGAATTTGTACTTGACATTTTTGGTACTTTTGATTTAAAATTCTGCTGTCCACGTTTTCATCGGTGTACTTCAACAGATAAATGACTGCTGCTGTTTAATAATGGCTGCATTATTAAAACCCATCTCAAATTCACATTATGTGACATTCTTTATTGAAACCAATATAGCATAAATGCCATTTAAAAATCATATCCTGGTGGGTAATGGACAAATCATAAAGCTGTAATGTTAGAGGTTCAGCTCTGGCTCTTCCATCTTTCCTGTCACTCTGCGTTGTAAATGCTGTTCTTCGGCCTGATTTATTTAAAGAAGAGGCTATGAAGCGCTATATTCATATACAGTTAGTGCAAACTGCCTCCTGCTGAAGTCTTTCAAATCAATATTGTACTAACACTGTCTTCCTTTCAACTATTTGTCTTTTTTTTTGCTTGTTTCCATTGTTGTCATTAAATTGTTGTCTATGTTTTTCTGTCAAGTCAATTTTACTGCTTATACAAGATCCTCCACTTTGCCATGGGTGCACTCTAATTGTACCGAAGGCTGTCCCTGCAGTAATGGTAGAAGCTTGCTGCTAGGAAGAAGTCAATATTTGGATTGAAGCTCATCCCTGTAATACATTTTAGATTACATGGAAGTAATCAATATTTAGAAATTATTCCCTGCACGTATTTTTTGAACACCTTGACTGAGTATGTTCCTGGTGAATCCCACATGACGGCCTGTGTGTGTACCAGGTACAGGTAGTACTGGTAGTACTGGTAGTACTGGTAGTACTGGTAGTACCCTCTCTGTGTTTTAACCAGTTATGCCCAACCAAGACTCGGCACTCTCAGACACAAAAACACATACAGTAGGTGAATCTGATTAGCTGGTTAGACCTCCATCAGTTTCTTCCTGTTTCTGATTGGTGCATCTCTCTCTCTCTCTCTCTCTCTCTCTCTCTCTCTCTCTCTCTCTCTCTCTGTCTCTCTCTCTCAATTCAATTCAATTCAATTCAATATGCTTTCATTGGCATGACTGTCAAGTGAACAATATTGCCAAAGCGTCAATTCAATAATAATAATAAAATAAATAAAAAAATAAGAACAAAAACATATATATACACATATATACAATTCATTAAGCAAATTACAATATATAGATATTTAAAAAGAGCATGCATGAAAATGGTAGAAAACAATACAGAAGTAATTCATGTTTGTTGTGTCAATAAAACAAACAAATAAAAAACAATTAACAACAATATATTGCAATATCAAATGATCAATATAAAAACAAACAAACCATGAAGTAGAGGAGTCAATAAAAGGCAGAGTGTGAGATACATCTGTAATGTGTTGTTGTGGTTGTCTCTTAGGCTGTGACATACACTGACATATCCTGCTGCTTCTATGGCGATGACACTTTTTTCTCCAAGTAGATGTTGTATTTTATTTTGGTCAGAGGGAATCAAAATCTTGGAGTTTACATTTAATTTTTGTAAAGAACTTTTTCGTAATTTCTTCGTATGTGCTACATTGTAGCAGGAAATGTTTCTCTCTCTCTCTATATATATATATCGATAGATATATAGATATATATCTATATATCTATCGATATATATCGATATAGATATATATCGATATATATACAGTATATATCCCTTTTTGAAAACAAAAGGCAGAAGGTGGTGAAGACTTCATTTATTTACATTGATTTATTTTACAACGAACCTTCTCCATCTTGTACTCTGCTTATCTTTTTTTCATATGGAATCATGACCTTTTGTGTTAAACTTGTTCCTTATGGACATCCAAGGCAACGGTGGAAGGGGATGGGTAGAAGGTGGGGAGGGATGTTTGTTTAAGAAAAGAAAAAATGGAAGGAAAATATTGCCTTGACTATGACTTGAATATGTCTTTCAACAAATTATATATACAAAAATATTCTTCCTTACTAATAATATCTTTAGTAGGTCTGCACAGCACTGTGCTTCTCAGGACAACATCCCCATGATTGGTGGCATTCAGACTCCCTTGAGATCATGGTTAATTAAGTTAAATAACTGATAATTGATAAAGTAATTCAATGACCACAGCCATAAGCATAACACATCTACAAAATGACCCAGTTTGTTTTGTCATTGTTGAAGTGAATTGCATATTCTTATTTATTTTTTTTATTAGCTATTAACTGCGTCTAAACACATGACATTGACACCGTAAAGTTGTTACGGTGAATGTGTTAGCAAACAGTTGGCCGAACACAAATACACTATGAGCAACCCCTTTCCCATTACTATTAGTTGTTTGTTCCATTGTTATTATAAAATGATTGATTAAAGCTGGACTAGGCAGTATATTTTTGGCTCCTCATAGCTCTGTTTTCAGGCTTTAGAACATCTAGGCTGTGACGGGAGACTTTGACTAATCACAGGTCATTTCAGAGAGAGAGCGTTGCTATTGGCTGCAGATGCAGATGCATGTCACTTCAGATAGTGAAAGCCTGATTCAACAGGATGGTGGCTGAAGTGAATGACTAGTACTTGTACTGGTTACTGTATGAAATGCGTGCACATCAAGCCCCCAGGAAGAGCGCTGGTCGCCGAACCGTCTTTCGTAGTGGCCAAACGACGATACTGTAATTTCCGTGTCAATCACATGATGCATTGTGCCCAAAAATACTTTTTCCCATAGACTTACATTGGGAAGGAGACGTCTGTAACTCATCGGATAATTTATTTTGAGGTGAATCAACTCCCCAGTATGAACACTCTAATAGTCCTTATTTAAAAAATTCAGTTTTTAAAGTTGTAAAACGCACTAATAGCTGAATCCAGAGTTATTTCTCTTCCTCCGTTCATGTGAGTGAGAACCAGACCGAGGCTGGAGTGCAAGCCGTGACGACGGTGTGACTTTAGGACCCCGTGACCGAGTCATGTGACCGAGCAGACGCTACTCCGCCAATCATCTCCAACGCTACTCCACCAAGATCCGGGTACTTTTCCAGACGGAAGTCGATCCATTTAGACTTCATGCGCCAATGAACAACTCTCATAGGAATGACCGGGGCCCCGCCTCCAACGCTGTATCCAGTTATTTTTATACATCCATGCTGCACATGCCCCCGCTCGTCTGATGGGAGGGGCTTAGGACAGCGAATGGAGAGCTGCAGGATGAGGGCTGTATTTCTAAATTCAGGCGTTTTTTTGTTGTTGTTTTTTCCAGAAAACGGCTTACCCTGGGCTACCACTTGAATTACAATATGCTGAAATAAACTGCCTCCCCCGTCTTTAATGCAGCTCTAATGAAGTTTTATGTTTCACTTTGGTTTCATTTGAAAATCAAAGTGTATATGATTCCACTTGTGCTCACACAATACCGCACGATTCTGCATGTTCATCAACTATGTTCATATAACTATAATATCAACTATTTGCACTCAAGTATGTGCTTACATAATTAGTGGTATAAGTGGCACGATCATACATGCATCACATGTGAAGAAAATGATACCGTATGTCTGTGTATGTTGTGTGGAAATCAAGACAAGATAGGTAAATGAGTGGGCAGCAGTAAGACCCATTCAATTTGTGAGTTTTCTTCAGAATTATTATAGGCTATTCATTTTCCATGTGATTGCAACTGTAATAAATATGAAAACAAAAAGTGAAAGAGAAGAAAAAAAAACAGAGACAAAAAGCAGAGAGGGAGAGGGTGAAAGGGTTCATGAGATGTCAACAGATACAACAATTAGAAGACAAACGCTAGCAAACAGCCCCGATGAGACAGACCCTGACATCACTTACACCAACGATCAAAACTAATTTGCCTCACATTCTGACAATCACATTACATTCATCACACATCCAGCCAATCAAGACAGATAACACAAACCCTCGATCAACATAATCGTGTTTTGAAAGTAACAAGATTGATTATACAATTTATTATCAGGCAAATGACAGCATCCTTCATGGTGTGTCTTAATGGGTCATCAGGCCAAAATGGGCCACTTGAAGTGTTTAAAGGTGCTAAATTCGATATCCAGAGCATCAATATATCATCATCAACTATTGTCTATGTAAAGATGCTGGCGCATTTTGGCTGCCGCTCTGTTTCTGATCTTAAAGTTATGCTGTTTAATCTACATTTTTGATGCCAAAACTTTGCTTGTTTGTTTATACTGCTAGTCTGCAACTATATGCTAGCTTTGTATTTCCTCTGGATTACGCTGGCGTTACAGATCGCCTCATAAGTTTTACCTGCAAGAAGTTCCACCTCTATTGCTAGCTCCAGGACTCCCGGGTGGATTCACAGCGACACGTCTTCGCCTTGCTACCGGTGTGGTAATTTTTCCAGTCTCTGACTAGTACCTCGCTAGCCAGCATGAGCCCACCTGCTTATCCCGCCGGGGTCTTCCAGTCCTGGTGTGGTCAGCCCTGGGCACTCGTAGCTCCTCACCACTAGCCACCACCGCACCAGGTAGTCCAGAGTTCCACCAGTAGCCTCTCCCGGCTTCCTCTCCTCTCCACCGGACTGCTGGTTGCTGACGCTGGATATGCTGTGGATTATCCTGCTGATACTGCTGGGGTCCGCATCATTTCTCCCTCCATGGACACGCGGCTCCTGGTCTCAAGCTTATGCTAGCCTCGGGCTAGCGCTCCGCCACCGAACCATGCCGCTGCTGTACTCCGCCTCAGATCTCCATAACTTCAATAACCACCTGGTTCCGGTTCAAACAAACTGGACTACTCCGCAGAGACCATCCTCCACACAGAGGCTCTGGCCGTATCTTCACATACAATTTCACGTCCCCAAACTCCATCCCTTCCCTCTGGTCCGCTCGCACACCTACTTCCTCATTACGTCATCACAACAAACAGCACGTGAATCTGGCCAATCTCCGTCCCCTCACTCAGTCCTCACAACCCATCACCAAGCACCGTCACCTGAAACTGGCTTTGCTCAACACCCATTCACTTAACAATAAAAGCCTCATTCTAAATTAATTTATTACAGATAACAACCTGGACTTCCTCTGTCTCACTGAAACCTGGCACGAACCCCTGGACTATTTCTCACTGAACCAAACCACACCCACTGGATTCACCTACACTGACCAAAATCGTCCTGAGGGGCAGGGAGGTGGTGTTGCTGCCGTTTACAGGAAGGACATTAAAACAACCACCATCTCCATTCCTGCCACTCATTCCTTTGAACACCTTGCCTTCAAACTCTCTGGTCCCACTCCCCTGGTCACTGCCATTATCTACCGCCCCCCCAAGCCAAACCCATCCTTTTTCTCTGATTTTTCTGATTTCCTGACCCAGCTATGTGCCATCTCACCCTCCGTTCTCCTCCTGGGGGATTTTAATTTCCACATCGATGACACTGACGGCAAACCTGCCACAGAATTCCTGGAACTGCTACAATGCTTCAATTTAACACAGCACATCAACTTCCCCACTCACAGCCGTGGTCACATCCTGGATTTAGTCTGCTCCACTGGTCTCACAATACACCACCTCTCCAGCCTCAATCTCAATATCTCTGACCATCTGGCAATCACTATGGACATCGACATCCCTATCCCAAAACATATTCGCCACTCCTACTGGGCTGTATCTCTACACTGAACTGCCCTCGGTCTGCATGGAACCCCAGCCACATTCCTTAGACTGATGGACAAGATCCTGAAGCCACATCGTGAGTATGCAGCTGCTTATTTAGACGATGTGGTTATTCACAATGACTCATGGGACAGCCATCTGGTAAAACTGGCAGCTGCCAATCCCTCTTGGCTTGACAGCCAACCCCAAAAATTCAAGTTTGGCGTGGAAGAAGCAGAATATCTGGACTTCACTATTGGGCGTGGCAATGGGAGGTCACAAGAGCGGAAGATCCAGAGATTGACCGTCAAGCTGACTCTGTCGCTGATTGCTCCACTTCCACTATTTTCCTTGTCCTCTGCCCAGTCCTGTTACACTGATATCACCACACTTGTTTTAGCCTTTGTACCCTGTAACTTCATTATGACCTTGCAGGGGACTTCAACTGTGCATTCAGTACTTTCCATTTCTGCATTTTCAATGTTTGTGAAACCTGTTAAAACCGGTTCCCCGTCTACAGCTGTGTGATGGCAGTTGTGGTCGAAACTTATTTCTGTGTGACGGCAGAGACGAGAGGTGTTCCAACCCCCCCTTATAACGCATCTTTGTTCAAGCATTTTATTTCTTACTAGGAGATTAACAAATGTCCATGACAGCCACCTGCAATGATCCCAGACGGTAAATTGTTTGGTTAGAGCTACTGCATGTTACTAATTTGTAGCAATATATAAATTGTGCTTGCGTCAAAGATAAATACAGTTTTAGTGTGCATTGCTGTGAAATTCCGAAAGGTTTTCTAATGAAATGACGAGCTACAGCACAGTTCACCTGTGTTATCAAATTAGTCTGTGTTGAGTTGTGATGTTTCCATTTGTTATGATTCCACTATGTATGATCAACAACAGCTTTTAATTTTATACTCCGTACTCTGTACTGGAACGTAATGGGAGGCATCTTCTCACAGCAATAACCGTGACTGCAGTAACAAGACTAACTGCTCTGTGAGGCAGGACAGCAGTTCAGTGAGCCAAATACTAACTTCAGCATGCTGACGCAGGTAGCCTATTCGGTCATACAGCAAAGTACTGGACACATTGTCATGTTGACCAGAAGATGGTGTTAGAAGAAAAATGAAATGACCATAGTTAATCACAGTTTAAAAATCATCATGGGGGAGGCATGCATGTCTGTACTAAATGTAATGGCATCCATCCAGTTTAGCTGTTTCACATTTCACTTAAAACCACAGATGTCAATCTCTAGTGGCGCTGGAGGAAAAGTCAGTACACATCATGCAATAACCATGAATATCTATACAATTGATTTTGTGGCACTATCTTAGGTATCTTGAACATGTTAAAGGGACTGTTTGTAAGAATCAGAAATTGCTTGTTAACAGCGACACCTGTGGCCGTTAAGTCAACGAAAGTCAGCGTCCTGTTGCTCAAGCGTGCACTTGTGCTCGCTCTACATAGACATGAACGAGCATCGGTCAACACAGTGAAGCGACACACTTCAGCTTATACCACAATATTACTCTATATTTCAGCTGCTTGGCAGTAATGTTAGCTGACCAGACGAAGGTCTCTCCATGAATCAATGCTGATCCTAGTGTTGGCTTTTCCTGCCTCAGCCTCCCGACCGCGGCCGGAGGGAACAGGGGAGACGCCGGAGTTTTGGAGACGATAACGTTTCTCTCTGCGGAGCCCCGTCACTTCACAAGACACGGGAAACCTCTGTTGGTCTGGAGGAGCTGCAGCAGTTATTTCTGCACAAACGTCCACTGAACATTCACTAGATATTCTCAGAGCTAAATTAACTCTTCTGCAGTGTGGAGTGTGCGCGCATGCACGTGAGGTGGAGCGAGAGAGAGAGAACGAGCGCGGTGTGTGAGTGAAGGCAGGCAGAGGAGCAGAGGAGCAGAGTACAGCAGAGACTCCGGTCCTGGAGACCAAAGCTACGGTCTCCCCCGCGTCCTCCGACCGCGGCCAACACTGTTTAACAGACAGGCTTCACTAGATACAACCAAGAGGTTTTGGTGCTTCCGTGTAGTTTGTGTTGGAGTCTGAGTCTGAACAGCGTAGCCACACGCGAGCGCGCATTGGACACCAACCTGCAATGATTTATACGTGTAAGAAGTTACAAACAGTCCCTTTAAAATATTTCACAAAATAAGTGAAAACTTTAGCCTGCTGGTGGCACGAGAGGAAAAGTCATGAAATCACCAAAGTCAGTAGGATTCATCCTCTGGCTCCATAGATGTTCGAACCGAATTTCATGGAACTTCAAGCAATAGTTGTGTTTATTTTAGTCTGGACCAAAGTGATGGACCGAGAGACCAACATTGTCATCCCCAGAGTCATGCCGCTAGCATGGCAAAAAATAATAGCAACAAAATAATAGACTGCCTCCTTTTTTGACTGACTGTATATTGACCACTCTTTGAAATCCATATTGGGTGTTGATGACTGGGAAAGAATATTGTTATGTAGTTTACCAGTAGCACTCAGCTATATACAAACATTTAGGTCAATGAGTGGTACTCCTGACCTGATTAGGTCAGCAATGCACCATCACTTCATGCTGTCTGCTGCAACTCTAAGAAGAAGGAGGTTGCTAAAATTCCTGTCAGGAGCTCGTGTATCAATTGATGGTGTTATTGTAAAAGTGAATCATTGTTGTACTAATAGGTCTAAGTCACAGCAAAAACATAGTAAAGTACAGCATTTTTACATAAACCAAACAATTTAATTCTTATTAATTAAATTTATAATCTTATGGTCATCATCTGCAGGCACTGATTCATCATTATGTTCTCTGCCCAATAGGTCAATTGCAAGTATTTAATGTTTAAGCCAAAGTGTCCTTCATCAGGGGAGATTTTAGGTGATGACTCGTAGAATACATAGGAAACTCCACAAATATAACGGATCACAAAAACTAAGAAGAAACTAATACGAAAAGTAATAAGGAAATCAAAATGATGTATGAAGAGTTGATAAAAGGGATATATTTGTGCAAAGCTTTACCCTTCACATGCTTGCCTTGGACCCATGTGTGCAGTGGCAGAATGTCTCCACAGTATGAACTGTCTCAACGTATTGATACAGTTAAGAGGTTTTGGTCAGAAATACTAATAGTAGAGTATATGTGAAACAAGATGTTGAATGACAATAGATGACAGCAGTCTTTGTGTGTCCATGAAGAAGTGTTTGACTAAATGTGTGTGACTGTTTTTGTGACACACATACCGACTGTAGTCACACTGATAAACTCACTCATACTCATCTTCAACCTCTTATCCGGGGTCGGGTCGCGGGGACAACAGCTCCATCAGGGGACCCCAAACTTCCCTTTCCCGGGCCACATTAACCAGCTCTGACTGGGGGATCCCGAGGCGTTCCCAGGCCAGTGTGGAGATATAATCTCTCCACCTGGTCCTGGGTCTTCCCCGTGGCCTCCTCCCAGCTGGTCGTGCCTGGAACACCTCCCTAGGGAGGAGCCCAGGGGGGGCATCCTTACTAGATGACCGAACCACCTCAACTGGCTCCTTTCAACGCAAAGGATTAGCAGCTCTACTCAGAGTCTCTCACGGATGACTGAGCTCCTCAGCCTATCTCTAAGGGAGACGCCAGTCACCCTCCTGAGAAAACCCATTTCGGCCGCTTGTACCCGCGATCTAGTTCTTTGGGTCCTGACCCAGCCCTCATGACCATAGGTGAGAGTAGGAACGAAGATTGACCGGTAGATAGAGAGCTTTGCCTTCAGGCTCAGCTCTCTTTTCGTCACAACGGTGCGGTAAAGCGAATGCAATACCGCCCCCCTGCTGCTCCGATTCTCCGTCTCCAATCTCACGTTCCATTGCCCCCTCACTCGCGAACAAGACCCCGAGGTACTTGAACTCCTTCACTTGGGGTAAGGACTCATTCCCTACCTGGAGTAGGCAATCCGCCGGTGTCCTGCTGAGAACCATGGCCTCAGATTTAGAGGTGCTGGTCCTCATCCCAGCTGCTTCACACTCTGCGAACCGATCCAGTGAGTGCTGGATGTCACAGACCGATGATGCCAACAGGATCACATCATCTGCAAAAAGCAGCGATGAGATCCTCAGCACATTGAACTGCAAACCCTCCTACCCCCCGACTACGCATCGATATCCTGTCCATAAATATCACGAACAGGATTGGTGACAAAGCGCAGCCCTGGCGGAGGCCAACCCCCACTGGAAACGAGTCCGACTTACTGCCGAGAACACGAACACAGCTCTCGCTTTGCTTTCGCTGATAACACAATCCCTAATGTAACAGAGGATTGAAACTAAGCTCACAATTCAACACAGAAGAACACACATATGCAAACACACTGCAGATGCAAACTTTGCACTTTCCTTTGGGATGTCTCAGGCTATTCTGTGGACAACAAGCAGCTATCAGCTCGTTGGCTCAGTCCTCTGGTTTATTCTCTCTCTGCATTTCCCTTTTTCTATCTGTCTGTCATAGAAACTGATTCTATCTCATTCTCTCATTCACCAGACAAAATGTTCATGTCTGCGTTGATGTCTTTCTGAGTGAATAACAAAGAATAACACATCAACCAACAATAGAGCCCTCTCCACAGAGCAGATTAAACGTCTGTGTCATCGCAGCACAGCTCGGCTATTTTAACACTGAGAGCTGAAGTGAGTCCTCAACAAAGGTGTCTCTGAGTGTCATGGAGAACTTTACAAAAGGTATTTTTATAACCCTTTGGATCAAAACAGCCACTGAGCTTTTTGATATAATTCAGCAGAGTCATTCTGATGTCTGAGACAAGTGGAGGGAGTGGATCATATCTGTCTTTCTCTGTTGTGATGTTCTGGTGACAGATCACAGATTTGTTTCCACCCAAGTGACAAGCAAATATTAAAGAGAGATGTCATGTCACAAAAAGTGAAATGTGAATAGTTACATGCTCCTTATCTGGTTCAAATGAAACTTTATCAACATAACTACGGACCAAATATGCCAGGAGCACTAACACCTCATCTACCCAGGCTGCACAGTTAACTTGAAGCCTAAGAAGACACTTCACGTACTGTAGCAGTTATGCAGAAGTGTGTAAGAGTGTGGCCTGTGTATACAGCGGTAGCTATTGATTAAAATATCTGTTCCATCAGACGTACACGAGACGGATGACTGAAGAATATGCCTGAAATGTTGGGGACTGCCTCTACAGCCACGCTAGCATCTCTGTGAGGCTGGACTGGACACAGCTGTGCTTTGTGGTAAATGACAATAATTTTAAAGGGACTGTTTGTAACTTCTTACACGTATAAATCATTCCGGGTCAGTGTCCCATGTGCACTCGCGTGTGTCTACGCTGTTCAGATTCAGACTCCAACACAAACTACAGTGAAGCACCAAAACCTCTTGGTTGTATCTAGTGAAGCCCGTCTGTTAAACAGTGTTGGCCGCGGTCGAAGGACGCGGGGGAGACCGTAGCTTTGGTCTCCAGGGCCGGAGTCTCTGCTGTACTCTGCTCCTCTGCTCCTCTGCCTGCCTTCACTCACACACCGCGCTCGTTCTCGCTCTTTCGCTCCACTCTCACGTGCATGCGCGCACACTACACACTGCAGAAGAGTTAGTTTAGCTCTGAGAATATCTAGTGAATGTTCAGTGGACGTTTGTGCAGAAATAACTGCTGCAGCTCCTCCAGACCAACAGAGGTTTCCTGTGTCTTGTGAAGTGACGGGGCTCCGCAGAGAGAAACGTTATCGTCTCCAACCGAAACTCCGGCGTCTCCTCTGTTCCCTCCGGCCGCGGTCGGGAGGCTGAGGCAGGAAAAGCCAACACTAGGATCAGCATTGATTCATGGAGAGACCTTCGTCTGCTCAGCTAACATTACTGCCAAGCAGCTGAAATATAGAGTGATATTGTGCTTTTAGCTGATGTGTGTCGACTGTGTTGAGCGATGCTCGTTCATGTCTATTTAGAGCGAGCACAAGCGCGAGCAACAGCACGCTGACTTTCGTTGACTTAACAGCCACAGGTGTCGCTGTTAACAAGACATTTATGATTCTTACAAACAGTCCCTTTAACATGAAGACGTTTATATCTCTATTACGGCCTCAAAAGTGGACCATCTATTCTTAGCAGTTTTGCCGTATACATTTCATGACAAAGTCAGTAACAAATCAAATGTTACTTCCACAAATGATACACTACAGTCACATGCCCAGCAGACACCAGCTCTGGTCCTCAGAGCAGGCTAACAGAGCGCTAGAGAGCTTTCACCCCTCTAGTTCGGTTCATTTGGTCCGGACCAGAAAAAACAAAAAAAACAACCGGTTCCTGTTCACACTGACTTTTTACAAACAGTAAATGATTCGGGACTTATTTCTGTGGGATCGCTGTCACACACATTTTAATGAACTTAATGAACTGACAAAGTACACAGAGTCAGATAAAAGCACTGCAGGTGTAATAGCTTTTGACCTATTATTCAGGGGAATTACCCACTCTGATGTGCATAGCCTACATGTTTTCATTAATATGTTATATACATGGTCTTATACAGATCAGTTATAAGATTGCTTCCTGAACATATTTCATGATCAGCAGATGGATTTATTAGTTTAGCTTTTGAAATCATGCTAAAATCACATGTCTGCTATCATAAAGTCCTGTGGTTGGTTTGTTTGCTTTCACACCACAAACAATGATTGTATCGTGACTAGCGGTTTCCTGGATGAAAGCCTTGCGTTTGTTGGATCCATCCACTTCCCCTCACCTCCCATCTTTTTGCTCTTTACCAGTGGCAGCCGGTCACCAGATTTCACAATGGCGGCCGCGTCACAATCTTTCTCATTTTACAGCTAAACCTTGCACTACAAGATGATTCTGAAAACATTTGAGGAGAGAAATAGACATTACAGTAACAGAATATTAATTCATATTTGATCAACGCTGCGTAGTTTGACCGTTTGGTCGGAGTTCAGAATGATTGACAGCCGGCTCTCATAGACGGCAGCTGGACAGCAGACCTCAGATCAGCTCAGACTGCAGTGAAATGTTGCAGATGCCGTTAGGAGCACCGGAGGACACAGAGGTACAAGATTGTTTTCAGGTTACCTGTTTCATGTACTACAGTCACGATATAGGGACTGTTTTATAAAAATAACTTCTTTTAATCATATTTGCTCCAATCTCGCCTACTTCAGCTTAAAAGTACCAAACATAAAAGTACACATTATGCAGAATAATGTATATTATTGGATTATTCTTATTGATACATAAATGTGTTCATCACTTTAATGTTGCAGCTGGTAAAAGTGGAGCTCATTTTAATGACTTTATATACTGCTAGGTAGTTTAATCTAAAATAATACATAATATATTAGTTGATTATATTTTGTATTAATAATCTGAATCTGTAAAGTAACTAAAGTTATTAAATCAATGTAGTGGAGTAAAACGTACAATATTTTCCTCTGAGATGTAGTGGAGTAGAAGTAGAAAGTATCAGAACATGGAAATACTCAAGTTAAGTACAAGCACCTCAAAATTGTACTTAAGTTTAGTACTTGAGTAAATGTACTTAGTTACTTTCCACCACTGAGTACATGTCATACTGTTGGGTTTTTCTAAGCATTCTTTACTGCTCCTGTTGGAATAAAATAATTGTTGATTATTTAACTGAAAAGTTGTTTTTGATACCTTCACTTTTTTGCATTAAATCATACCGGGATGTTTGCTGAAATTGATTGGATGTGGCACAGCCCTACCTAGAAAAATTTCCACCAGCCGCCACTGCTCTTTACACTTCGTCACCACACTCCCGGCGCACTGTCTTGAAGCATTTACCGTTGCCGCAGATGGGTTTACATTATAGTTAATGGAACGCCTGGTGCGTTTCATACCATCACTAAAGGGAGCCTTGTGGGGCGGTATCGAACACAGATGGCTGTGACAAATCCTCGGTATTTGACACCCTGCGAATGAGAATGGGCTGTCCCTGCTGATGTCTCAGTGAATCAATCATCCTCATGTTTTATGATCTTTTCCCAGATAGTGAGCCTTTGAGGAAGTGCAGACCAGATTCTACAGCGCATGTGTTTTAGCCCAATGATATGAAGCAGTGACCTCTTCTTGGATTGGGTCTGCCTTTTCTAGGGTGTTATGGTATGCTGCAAGAAACATTTGATTTTTTCCCTGTGAATGCTCCATTGTGAACAACAAATCCGTGCTTTGGCTATTTGCCACAATCAATTTAGTCCTCCTGATTGCCTATCAGCCCCTCAACAAGCTCCCCTTCAAATCAAACACATTGTGACATGCGTCATTTGATACAGCCACTGATTTGGCTCAGTATGTGGCACAAAGCTCTGGATTATGTGGTGTTTTTACACTGGGATCACACAGTAATCAGTGTGTCCTCTACCAATGTCTGCTTTTAATAAAGTAAATATGAACTACATCGTGTTCTGGGCTACAGACTCTCCTCTTACCTATTAAAGACCTCATAAATATAGCCAGACTAGTCTGTTTGTGTATGTGTGTGTGTGTGTGTGTGTGTGAGTGTGTGTGTGTGTGTGTGTGTGTGTGTGTGTGTGTGTGTGTGCGTGCGTGCGTGCGTGCGTGCGTGCGTGCGTGCGTGCGTGCGTGCGAGTGAGAGAGTGTGAGAGTGAGAGTGATTGAGGCAGCCGAGCTCATCCAGAAGCGATCAGATTTCTATTCAATAAGTGTTATTGCTGTCTCTCCTCAATTCTGCTGTTTATTATGCTGTGGAAAGTGATGCTTTCCCTTTGGGAGGGAGAGGAAATTGTGTATAAATTGCACTTTCCTTTGGGATGGGTTAGAGCTGTGTGTGTATGAGACACATGTCAGCTTTCTCTTGCAAACCTCTCTCTTTCTACCTTTCTTTTTCTAGTCTTTTTTTCCCCTGAGTCTCACCCAGCGTCTTTCTGTATTTATGTCTGTGTGTGTCAGTGTGTGTCAGTGTGTCTCAGGGGTTGAGATTTGCTTGTCAAATCTTAAAGCAGCATCTGGCTGCTCTACAGTAACTCCCACCTAACACACACACACACGCACACACACACGCACACACACGCACACACACACACACACACACACACACACACACACACATACACACCTTTCTTTTTCTATTCCTTTTTTTCAGATTCAGGTTCCCAACCCAAGCAACAACACAGAAGGAGTAAACTGACTCAATGAAACTAAAACAGAATCATCATTGTAGTGCACACATTTAAAGGGACTGTTTGTAAGAATCAGAAATGTCTTGTTAACAGCGACACCTGTGGCCGTTAAGTCAACGAAAGTCAGCGTCCTGTTGCTCGCGCTTGTGCTCGCTCTAAATAGACATGAACGAGCATCGCTCAACACAGTCGACACACGTCAGCTAAAAGCACAATATCACTCTATATTTCAGCTGCTTGGCAGTAATGTTAGCTGAGCAGACGAAGGTCTCTCCATGAATCACTGCTGTTCCTAGTGTTGGCCTTTCCTGCCTCAGCCTCCCCAACGTCCACTGTACATTCACTAGATATTCTCAGAGCTAAACTAACTCTTCTGCAGTGTGGAGTGTGCGTGCATGCACGTGAAAGTGGAGCGAAAGAGCGAGAACAAGCGCGGTGTGTGAGTGAAGGCAAGCAGAGGAGCAGAGGAGCAGAGTACAGCAGAGACTCCGGTCCTGGAGGCCAAAGCTACGGTCTCCCCCACGTCCTCCGACCGCGGCCAACACTGTTTAACAGACGGGCTTCACTAGATACAACCAAGAGGTTTTGGTGCTTCACTGTAGTTTGTGTTGGAGTCTGAGTCTGAACAGCGTAGCCACACGCGAGCGCGCATGGGACACCGACCCGCAATGATTTATATGTGTAAGAAGTTACACACAGTCCCTTTAAAGAGCAAATCTTTCTCAAGAAATACAACACAGATGTTGTTGGACCTTTTTAGAGATTTGGTTGGAAGCTCAACTTGCTGTCAAACACAGTACCAAATATTTACCAGTTGTAGTTACAGGTAACCACCCAATAATATACTACTATGTACCATGTATTTACTTTGTAATTACTTGGTAATTAGGGGACTGTAAAAGGAAGGGTTACCTTTTGGGGGCCCTAGAATCCAGAGGTCCCAATGCTTGTTCTTGTACTTACAGGCAACCCCCAGGCTAGTTTTGATGTGCATCTGGACTACACAAACGTCCTCGCCTATCAGGTTGATGACATCACCATGGGGCAGGGAACCTTGATGTTTATTCATTTAGTTTTTTTTAAAATCCAGTACCACAAGAGGGTCAAAGAAATCCTTTTGCTTTCATTGAAAAGTACCTCATGTCAAATGCACCTCAAGGAAACATGTCTCTGCAGCCATCAAGATGGCTAAATCCTTGTTTTCTTAAAGACCAGTGTGTCACAGTTAGGGTCATCTATTGGCAGTTAATTTGCGTTAATACGTATGCTTTTTTTAGTGTATAATCACCAGAAAATAAGAATCATTGTGTTTTTGTTCTACATAGGGAGCCAACATGTTCTTATACCAACTCGTCATATAGTGACGCTCTGTCAGGCTCCATGGCATCACATCACTTTTCGGTCGCAGTCAACATGTGCGTAATGTTGAGAATTAAACTCCTGCATATCCTTACTGAGCCCCTCCCTTCTCTCACACAAACATTTATTCATTCAAAGCCTATCGCTCCTTTACGCAGCATAGGCCGTTGACCACAGTCCGCCAGAGTCTTCTGTCCTGGGCGTTCCTCTCCAGTTGTTTCCATGTCAGCCCGCTCTGTTTGATGTCCTTGTCAACGTCCCTGCGCCAGGTGTTCTTGGACCGGCCTCTCCTTCTTTTGCCTTGTGGATTCCAAGGGCCTGCCTGGTGATGCTGGTACTCAGTTTCCGGAGTGTGTGGCCAATCCATCCCCATCTCCTTCTCCTGATCTCTTCTTCCACAGGTTTCTGACCTGTTCTCTGCCAGAGATCATTGTTGCTGTTGATATCTGGCCAGTGGATGTTAAAGATCCGCCTCAGGCAGGTGTTTATGAATGTTTGTACTTTTGTTATCGTGGACTTGGTTGTCCTCCACGTCTCTGAACCATAGAGGAGTATTGGTTTGATGTTAGAGTTGACGAGTCTGAACTTTGTCCACCGGCTGATTTCTTCGGAGCTCCAGATGTTCTTAAGTCGTATGAATGAAGCCCTTGCCTTGCCGATTCTGGCTCTGACATCTGCATCCGTTCCACCCTGCTTATCGATGACACTGCCGAGGTATGGAAAGGCTTCTACTTCTTCAAGTGCTGTTCCCTCCAAGGTCACTGAGTCTTCGCTGGTTGTGTTGACCTTGAGGACTTTACTTTTCCCTTTTTGGATGTTGAGGCCTATTTGTGATGATGTGTCTGCCAGTATTCTTGTCTTTTCTTGCATCTGTTGTCGACTGTGAGACAGCAAAACCAGGTCATCAGCAAAGTCTAAGTTGTCTAGCTGTGTTGTGAGTGTCCACTGGATCCCGTTTCTCCTCTGTGCTTTTGTGGTCTTCATTATCCAATCGATAGTCAGGAGGAACACAAACATACGTCCATGTTATTGTCTTATAACACCCAGTCTTCTAGTTGTGTCTTTATTGAATTGATTTGTAAAAAACAAAAAAAGAAAGGAAAATATATTAATCAGCATACTCTATTGTCTCATGTATATCATATTTAAGACATTGTGTATTTTTGTGAACTATATATTTAAATTTAAATATGTGTATATTACTACTACTATAATATTACATATTTTCATGAATGGTGTTTTTTTTGTTATTGTTATAGTTATTATTATTTCAATGAGTTCAAAATTGAACTCCAATCCCCACAAAGCGGTTCATTGAAGAAACCTTTTTGAGGGGTACCTTTTTGAATTGAAAACCTTCCTCCACATTGACAATGAGGAACCCCAAAAGGTCCCTTGTGGTGCTTCTACCTCTAAGAGTGTACGGATGACATCATGTTTCATGAATGAACTTACTCAGTATGTCTGTAGGGATAGGGTGACAGGTGACTGGTCTGTGTCAGTAAATGTGAAATAAAATATTTATCAATACATAGGAATGGGAGGCACAAATTAGATAGAATTTGTGTTGGCTGGTTTGTTCTTATCATGGCTTGATTTCGAGTTTCTGCCACATTGCAAATCTAATAGTCACTAATAGGGGTTAACTAGTCTTGTTTTCCTTTGGCACACTCACTCCTGGCATCCCGCTTCTGAACATTTGCCAGACCCATCGAGTTTTAATATTAAATTTGAATATTGTAGTTCCTTGGTTTGCTTTAAGCAGCATGCTCACAGTTATTACAATTTAAATTGACCATTACTGTTGACAGCAGGAGCCTTAAAAACATGAGCGACAACCAGATGGCTGTGATCCTGATAAAAAGTCCTATGTCAATGGAGAGGATAGGAAACAAGTCTGGCAGATAAACAACACACACAGAGAGACAGACAATCTGATGACCTGACCATCTGAAATACTAATGAGACACAACATAGCGGTATTGTCTATTATTTGGACTCAGAGCTCTGATGACAAGGGAAAACATGGCACACCATATTGAATAGATTATTTTCTTTTGTTTGTGTGCGTGGTGCATTTGTGCAGCTATGTGTTTATTTTTCATTAAATAAATTGAAAAGGAAGAGACGGCTTGTAAGAAAAAAAGTGATACAAGACAGGTATTGTGTGTGTGTGTGTGTTCAGTAAATTACTTTCCAATAATACAGATAACAGAGAAAATTAGTTCAGCCAACCGGTGATTTGTGTCCTTTAAAGGGAATCTACGTGTGCGCGTATGAGAGATTTTGTGCTTAGTGCTCAGCATGCTGAGGGGATGTTCCAAGTGGTCACTGCTGACTTGATGTCTTTATTTGTAATGTCTTGTAATGTTATATATTTTTGCAGCATTGCCTAGAGTTGCAATCAACCATTAACATACACTTGTAAGGAATATATTATGTCAGTATTGAAATTATAATTACTTGCAGCTGATTTTCTGTAACAAAGGTTGCAATATTGTAACCCTAGCACAGGCCCTCTACTGGACTCTATCGCTAATACTCTCCTCCAATCACGAGTATGCATTCAGCCACTGAAAATTTGAATAAGCGTAGTCGGCCAATAAGGACGTGCCTACACGAATACATGTTAACTCCACAGTATATAAGGCAGCACACATTGCTGTCCGCTATCCTACACCCTCTTCAGCAAGCCGCGCAGGAGCAACAGGGCCCCCTTGAGAGGGCTCTTCCTGTGCTAACAGAACTAGGGTTCCAATACCATAACCTTTGTTCCAACTCACACAGGCTCCACCCTCTACTGGACTCTATGGGTACAGTGGGTGGAGCCCAGAAGACTAGGGGGCCCCAGCCAACCTAGATAGCACGCAACAGAACTGGGTAAAGCCATAGCCTAAACCTGCAGGGACCAAAAAGACAAACAGTACATTCCTCGGGTCATCAAGGAGCCCAGGAACATGTAGGTGTATCATGCCAAGAGGGGGGGTCAGGTACAAAACAACTGACACAGACCCCACCCTTTTCACCAGTCTTTTGTTGTTCCAGCGAGCACAGACACTGAAAAGGAGCCCGACATGTCCAAGAGATAGATATTGAGAACCGTAAGGACGGATGAAGCACACAAACAGCTGTTCAATGTGCCTGACGGGGGCCGTGTGTTCATGTGAATGCACAAACTGGGCAAAGCAGATGGAACTTTGCCTCCCTGTCCCCCACATTGGGTGGAAGATAAAAAGCATCCAGCTGTATAACCCTCAACAAGAAAGAACTCCTTACATTTTTGGGATCAAAGGAGGGGTTTGGTCTGAGGGTAGTTCCACTGTGGTCACCACAAAGCAGCAAGCAAGCCATCGACAGTGTGGTTAGTTCACAGACTCGCTTAGCTGAGGTCAGTGCAAGCTGCAAAGTTGTCTTGAATGACATTGCCATCAGAGAGGAACACTCCAGAGGCTAAAAGGGACCCCTCACCAATGCCTCGAGCACCAATGGCAGTTCCCACTGCAGAGAGTGGGCATGCATCACCGGGCGTTGCCCCCCGACCCACTGCAAGAACCATTTGACGAGAGGGTAGCCAAAGACTGGTTTGTCGTCAAAACCCTTATGGCAGGAAGAAATGGCTGCTGCATACACTTTGACAGTGGCATGAGACAGCCCTCTATCCATCAAACACAGCAAAAAAGGAGAGAATACAACCGAATGCACGGGACAGGGGATCTAGCCTCATTTTCTCACACCAGTGTTGGAAACCTGACTACTTTGCCCTCTAAAAGGCAGTGGTGGATCCCGCTCTTGCCGCTTGGATGGTCTGCACAACCTTTACAGACAGTGAGCCTTTCCCTCTAAATCCTGGAGAGGATGGCCCAGAGTGGGCAGCATGCCCATTGCACCCGCCTCCTAAGACAGAGCCCACTACAATTGTGGAATGGTCCAGGGCTGGGCCGCCATCATCTGGGTCATTTCTGTATACCACGGCGCCGGGCAGCAACCTGGGGCTACCAGAATGACAGACAACTTCTCCTGCTTCATTCTCTCCAATAGCAGAGGGATGAAATGCATAAAGCAGCTTTTCTGGCCATAGCACATGTGCAAACACATTAACCAGCCATCAGAACCTCACACCCAGAAAAAAGACAACAGCCTCAATGCAGGGAATGAACACCTGCAAAAGCCCCTCAAAGACCTGCATGCTGCCTAACAGCACAAAGGACATTTAGAGTGCATGACCGGAGAGACTTTAAGACAAAAGCTGCAGCAAGCCAAACTGCTCAGATGTGAGGTTGACCAGGAATTCAAAGACAATAATTCCATGATAACCACTTTGCAAAACCAGCTTTCAGGTGCCACAAAACAGGCAGCTGACCTTAAACAAGAGACTAAAAAACAAATTAAAGACTTTGAAAAGAAACACCAAACAGCAGAGACCAGCCGCCTACCTGTAACCAGCTGCATCATACCTGGGTAGACCATAGCCAGAGAGAGAAACAGCTTCTTTAAATTTTTCTCTTTTTTTTCTTTTTATGATTCTCGCTTTGGGTATGGAAATTGAATTGAAGTCGCAGATCTAAGCAGGATTTGGTCGGGCAGACATCATAAAATTTGTCTTTTGAATTGCTCGTTGGTCTAGGGGTATGATTCTTGCTTTGGGTGCGAGAGGTCCCGGGTCCAAATCCTGGATGAGTCCAAGAGCTTCAGTTTTGTCTTTGGTGCTGGACGATCCTGCACTTTTTGCCAAGCCATGCCTATCGAAGACAGATGCCAAATAATGGTAATGTATTGAATTCGCAGAACTAAGCAGGATTTGGTCGGGCGGACATCAAACAATTGGTCTTTTGCATGGCTCGTTGGTCTAAGGGTATGATCCTTCCCTTAGATACCATCCTCTTTGGTGCAGGGCAATCCTTCACTTTTTGCCAAGCCATGCCTATCGAAGACAGATGCCAAATAATGTGTCTGCGTATGTGTTGAATACGCAGACATAAGCAGGATTTGGTCGGGCTGACATCAAACAATTTGTCTTTCGCATCGCTCGTTGGTCTAGGGGTATAATTCTTGCTCCGGGTGCGAGAGGTCCTGGGTTAAAATCCCGGACGAGCCCAAGAGCTTCAGTTCTGTGGTAGAGACAGCTTGCTTTAGTGACTGAAAAATAAATTTGCGTCTTGCAATTTGGACAATGCAGTGCCTTGCCATTACCAATGCGTTCGTTCTAGCAAACATTGAGTCACGTTCGTCTTTGGTGCAGGACAATCCTGCACTTTTGCCAAGCCTTGCCTATCGAAGACAGATGCCAAATGAAGGAAATTGTATTGAAGTCGCAGACATATGCAGGATTTGGTCGGGCGGACATCAAACAAATGATCTTTTGCATGGCTCGTTGGAGCTTCAGTCCGATGATAGAGACAGCCTGCTTTCGTGACTGAAAAAGAAATGTCCAATTTGGACAACGCAGTGCCTTGCCTTTCACATAGTGTACATTGTTGCAACAATTGGGTCACGTTCGTCTTTGGTACAGGACAATCCTTCACTTTTTGCCAAACCATGCCTATCGAAGACAAAGAGCATAAGGGAAATCATATTGAAGTCGCAGACATAATCAGGATTTGGTCGGGCGGATATCAGATGATTGTTTTTGTGCATGGCTCGTTGGTCTAGGGGTATGATTCTCGCTTTGGGTGCGAAGGGTCCCGGGTTAAAATCCCGGAGGAGCCCAAGAGATTAAGTCCGGTAGTAGAGTCAGCTAGCTTTAGTGACTGAAAAAGAAATGTGCGTCTTGCGATTTGGACAATGCAGTGCCTTGCCATTACCATTGTGTTCGTTCTAGCAAAAATTGAGTCTCGTTCGTCTTTGGTGCAGGACAATCAATCCTGCACTTTTTGCCAAGCCTTGCCATCGAAGACAGATGCCAAATAATGGTAATATATTGAATTCGCAGACATAAGCAGGATTTGGTGGGACGGACATCAAAAATTGGTCTTTTGCATGGCTCGCTGGTCTAGGGGTATGATTCTCGCTTAGGCAGTGAGAGGTCCCGGCTTCAAATCCCGGACGAGCCCAAGAGCTTTGGTCAAATGGTAGAGACGGCTTGCTTTACTGACTGAAAAATAAATATGCGTCTTGCAATTTGGACAAAGCAGTGCGTTGCCGTTAACATTGTGTGCGTTCTTGCAAAAATCGAGTCACGTTCGTCTTTGGTGCTGGATGATCCTGCACTTTTTGCCAAGCCTTGCCTATCGAAGACAGATGACAAATAAAGTAAATTGTATTGATGTCTCAGAACTAAGCAGGATTTGGTGGGGCGGATATCAGATAATTGGTCTTTTGCATGGCTCGTTGGTCTAGGGGTACTGTTCTCGCTTTAGATGCGAGAGGTCGTGGGTTCAAATCCCGTACGAGACCAAGAGCTTCAGTTATGTGGTAGAGACAGCTTGCTTTAGTGACTGAAAAAGCATTGTGCGTCTTACAAATTTGACAATGAAGTGCTTTGCCTTTAACATTTTGTGGGTTCTTGCAAAAATTGAGTCACATTCGTCTTTGGTGCTGGACAATCCTGTACGTTTTGCCAAGCCATGCCTATCAAATACACATGCCAAATAATGGAAATTGTATTGAAGTCGCAGACATAAGCAGGATTTGGTCGGGCGGATATCAGATGACTGTTTTTTTTGCATGGCTTGTTGGTCTAGGGGTATGATTCTCGCTTTGGGTGCGAGAGGTCCTGGGTTCAAATCCCGGACGAGCCTAAGAGCTTCAGTCCAGTAGTAGAGTCAGCTTGCTTTAGTGACTGAAAAAGAAATTTGCGTCTTGCAATTTGGACAATGCAGTGCCTTGCCATTACCAATGTGTTCTTTCTAGCAAAAATCGAGTCACGTTCGTCTTTGGTGCTGGATGATCCTGCACTTTTTGCCAAGCCTTGCCTATCGAAGACAGATGCCAAATAAAGGAAATTGTATTGATGTCTCAGAACTAAGCAGGATTTGGTCGGGCTGACATCAAACAATTGGTCTTTTGCATGGCTCGTTGGTCAAGGGGTATGATTCTCGCTTGGGTTGGGAGAGGTCCAGGGTTCAAATCCCGGACGAGCCCAAGAGCTTCAGTTCTGTGGTAGAGACAGCTTGCTTTAGTGACTGAAAAAGCATTGTGCGTCTTACAAATTTGACAATGAAGTGCCTTGCCTTTACCATTGCTTGCGTTCTTGCAAAAATTGAGTCACGTTCGTCTTTGGTGAAGGACAATCAATCCTGCACTTTTTGCCAAGCCTTGCCTATCGAAGACAGATGCCAAATAAAGGAAATTGTATTTAATTCGCAGACATATGCAGGATTTGGTCGGGCGGACATCAAACAATTGGTCTTTTGCATGGCTCGTTGGTCTAGGGGTATGATTCTCGCTTAGGGTGCGAGAGGTGCCGGGTTCAAATCCCGGACTAGCCCAAGAGCTTCAGTCCGATGGTAAAGACAGCCTGCTCTCGTGACTGAAAAAGAAATGTCCAATTTGGACAGTGCAGTGCCTTACCTTTCACATAATGTACATTGTTGCAAAAATTGGGTCACGTTCGTCTTTGGTGCAGGACAATCCTGCACTTTTTGCCAAGCCTTGCCTATCAAAGACAGATGCCATATATTGGTAATTTATTGAATTCGCAGACATAAGCAGGATTTGTTCGGGCGGACATCAAAGAAGTGATCTTTGGCACGGCTCGTTGGTCTAGGGGTATGATTCTCGCTTAGGGTGCGAGAGGTCCCGGGTTCAAATCCCGGACGAGCCCAAGAGCTTCAGTCGGATGGTAGAGACAGCCTGCTTTCGTAACGTAAAAGAAATGTCCAGTTTGGACAATGCAGTGCCTTGCCTTTCAGATAGTGTACGTTCTTGCAAAAATTGGTTCACGTTCCATTTTGGTGCAGGACAATCTTTCACTTTTTGCCAAGCCATGCCTATTGAAGAAAGATGCCAAATAATGGTAATGTGTTGAATACGCAGACATAAGCAGGATTTGGTCGGGCTGACATCAAACAATTGGTCTTTTGCATGGCTCGTTGGTCTAGGGCAGTGGTCTCAAACTCAATTTACCTGGGGGCCGCTGGAGGCAGAGTCTGGGTGAGGCTGGGCCACATCAGGTATTCCACAAAAAAAGCTTTGTTAAAAACAAAACAATCTTCTCAAACGTCATTATTAACAGTTCTTTAACTTGAATGGGTTCTTCTGAACATGAACGGTTCTTCTGAACATGAACTGTCCTGAACATGAATGGAACATTGAAGAACATGAACGGTTCTTCTGAACATGGCCTCTTTTGCGTCTCCCACTTTTCCTGAAATTGTCTGTCAGATGGTAGAGACAGTTTGCTTTAGTGACTGAAAAAGAAATGTGTGTCTTGCAATTTGGTCACTGCAGTGCCTTGCCTTTAACATTGTGTGCGTTCTTGCAAAAATTTAGTCACGTTCGTCTTTGGTGCTGGACGATCCTGCACTTTTTGCCAAGCCTTGCCTATCGAATACACATGCCAAATAATGGAAATTGTATTGAAGTCGCAGACATAAGTTGGATTTGGTCGGGCGGATATCAGATGATTGGCCTTTTGCCTGGCTCGTTGGTCTAGGGGTATGATTCTTGCTTCGTGTGCGAGAGGTCCAGAGTTTAAATCCCGGACGAGCCCAAGAGCTTCAGGCTGGTGGATTGACAGTTTGCTTTAGTGACTGAAAAAGAAATGTGTGTCTTGCAATTTGGTCACTGCAGTGCCTTGCCTTTAACATTGTGCGCGTTCGTGCAAAAATTGAGTCGTGTTCGTCTTTGGTGCAGGACAATCAATCCTGCACTTTTTGCCAAGCCTTGCCTATTGAAGACAGATGCACAATATAAGGGAAATTGTATTGAATTCGCAGACATAAGCAGGATTTGGTCCGGTGGATATCAGATGATTAGTGTTTTGCCTGGCTCGTTGGTCTAGGGGTATGATTCTCGCTTTGGGTGCGAGAGGTCCCGGGTTCAAATCCCGGACGAGCCCAAGAGCTTCAGTCAGATGGTAGAGACAGTTTGCTTTAGTGACTGAAAAAGAAACGTGCGTCTTGCAATTTGGTCACTGCAGTGCCTTGCGATTACCAATGTGTGCGTTCGTGCAAAAAGTGAGTCGCGTTCGTCTTTGGTGCTGGACGATCCTGCACTTTTTGCCAAGCCTTGCCTATCGAAGACAGATGCAAAATAAAGGAAATTGTATTGATGTCTCAGAACTAAGCAGGATTTGGTCAGGCGGATATCAGATGATTGGTCTTTTGCCTGGCTCGTTGGTCTAGGGGTATGATTCTCGCTTAGGGTGCGAGAGGTCCCGGGTTTAAATCCCGGACGAGCACAAGAGCTTCAGTCAGATGGTAGAGACAGTTTGCTTTAGTGACTGAAAAAGAAATGTGCGTCTTGCAATTTGGTCACTGCAGTGCCTTGCCTTTAACATTGTGTGCGTTTTTGCAAAAATGTAGTCACGTTCGTCTTTGGTGCTGGACGATCCTGCACTTTTTGCCAAGCCTTGCCTATCGAATACACATGCCAAATAATGGAAATTGTATTGAAGTCGCAGACATAAGTAGGATTTGGTCGGGCGGATATCAGATGATTGGCCTTTTGCCTGGCTCGTTGGTCTAGGGGTATGATTCTTGCTTAGGGTGCGAGAGGTCCAGGGTTTAAATCCCGGACGAGCCCAAGAGCTTCAGGCTGGTGGATTGACAGTTTGCTTTAGTGACTGAAAAAGAAACGTGTGTCTTGCAATTTGGTCACTGCAGTGCCTTGCCTTTAACATTGTGTGCGTTCGTGCAAAAATTGAGTCGTGTTCGTCTTTGGTGCAGGACAATCAATCCTGCACTTTTTGCCAAGCCTTGCCTATTGAAGACAAATGCAAAATAAAGGAAATTGTATTGAATTCGCAGACATAAGCAGGATTTGGTCCGGTGGATATCAGATGATTAGTCTTTTGCCTGGCTCGTTGGTCTAGGGGTATGATTCTCGCTTTGGGTGCGAGAGGTCCCGGGTTCAAATCCCGGACGAGCCCAAGAGCTTCAGTCAGATGGTAGTGACAGCTGACTTTAGTGACAGAAAAAGAAATGTGTGTCTTGCAATTTGGACAATGCAGTTCCTTGCGATTACCAATGTGTGCGTTCGTGCAAAAAGTGAGTCGCGTTCGTCTTTGGTGCTGGACGATCCTGCACTTTTTGCCAAGCCTTGCCTATCGAAGACAGATGCAAAATAAAGGAAATTGTATTGATGTCTCAGAACTAAGCAGGATTTGGTCGGGCGGATATCAGATGATTGGTCTTTTGCCTGGCTCGTTGGTCTAGGGGTATGATTCTCGCTTAGGGTGCGAGAGGTCCCGGGTTTAAATCCCGGACGAGCACAAGAGCTTCAGTCAGATGGTAGAGACAGTTTGCTTTAGTGACTGAAAAAGAAATGTGCGTCTTGCAATTTGGTCACTGCAGTGCCTTGCCTTTAACATTGTGTGCGTTTTTGCAAAAATGTAGTCACGTTCGTCTTTGGTGCTGGACGATCCTGCACTTTTTGCCAAGCCTTGCCTATCGAATACACATGCCAAATAATGGAAATTGTATTGAAGTCGCAGACATAAGTAGGATTTGGTCGGGCGGATATCAGATGATTGGCCTTTTGCCTGGCTCGTTGGTCTAGGGGTATGATTCTTGCTTAGGGTGCGAGAGGTCCAGGGTTTAAATCCCGGACGAGCCCAAGAGCTTCAGGCTGGTGGATTGACAGTTTGCTTTAGTGACTGAAAAAGAAACGTGTGTCTTGCAATTTGGTCACTGCAGTGCCTTGCCTTTAACATTGTGTGCGTTCGTGCAAAAATTGAGTCGTGTTCGTCTTTGGTGCAGGACAATCAATCCTGCACTTTTTGCCAAGCCTTGCCTATTGAAGACAAATGCAAAATAAAGGAAATTGTATTGAATTCGCAGACATAAGCAGGATTTGGTCCGGTGGATATCAGATGATTAGTCTTTTGCCTGGCTCGTTGGTCTAGGGGTATGATTCTTGCTTTGGGTGCGAGAGGTCCCGGGTTCAAATCCCGGACGAGCCCAAGAGCTTCAGTCAGATGGTAGAGACAGTTTGCTCTAGTGACTGAAAAAGAAACGTGCGTCTTGCAATTTGGTCACTGCAGTGCCTTGCCTTTAACATTGTGTGCGTTCGTGCAAAAATTGAGTCGCGTTCGTCTTTGATGCAGGACAATCAATCCTGCACTTTTTGCCAAGCCTTGCCTATTGAAGACAGATGCAAAATAAAGGAAATTGTATTGAATTCGCAGACATAAGCAGGATTTCGTCGGGCGGATATCAGATGATTAGTCTTTTGCCTGGCTCGTTGGTCTAGGGGTATGATTCTCGCCTTGGGTGCGAGAGGTCCCGGGTTCAAATCCCGGATGAGCCCAAGAGCTTCAGGCTGGTGGTAGTGACAGCTGACTTTAGTGACAGAAAAAGAAATGTGTGTCTTGCAATTTGGACAATGCAGTTCCTTGCGATTACCAATGTGTGCGTTCGTGCAAAAAGTGAGTAGCGTTCGTGCATAAAGTGAGTCGCGTTTGTCTTTGGTGCTGGACGATCCTGCACTTTTTGCCAAGCCTTGCCTATCGAAGACATGCAAAATAAAGGAAATTGTATTGCTGTCTCAGAACTAAGCAGGATTTGGTCGGGCGGATATCAGATGATTGGTCTTTTGCCTGGCTCGTTGGTCTAGCTTAGGGTGCGAGAGGTCCCGGGTTCAAATCCCGGACGAGCCCAAGAGCTTCAGTCAGATGGTAGAGACAGTTTGCTTTAGTGACTGAAAAAGAAATGTGCGTCTTGCAATTTGGTCACTGCAGTGCCTTGCCTTTAACATTGTGTGCGTTCTTGCAAAAATTGAGTCGCGTTCGTCTTTGATGCAGGACAATCAATCCTGCACTTTTTGCCAAGCCTTGCCTATTGAAGACAGATGCAAAATAAAGGAAATTGTATTGATGTCTCAGAACTAAGCAGGATTTGGTCGGGCGGATATCAGATGATTGGTCTTTTGCCTGGCTCGTTGGTCTAGGAGTATGATTCTCGCTTAGGGTGCGAGAGGTCCCGGGTTCAAATCCCGGACGAGCCCAAGATCTTCAGGCTGGTGGAAAAGACAGCCTGCTTTCGTGACTGACAAAGAAATGTCCGATTTGGACAATGCAGTGCCTTACCTTTCACATAGTGTACGTTGTTGCAAAAATTGGGTCACGTTTGGCTTTGGTGGAGGAGATTCCTTCACTTTTTGCCAAGCCATGCCTATCGAAGACACATGCCAAATAATGGAAATTGTATTGAAGTCGCACACCTAAGGAGGATTTGGTCGAGCGGACATCGAACACTCAGCATTTTGCATGGCTCGTTGGTCTAGGGGTATGATTCTCGCTTTGGGTGTGAGAGGTCCCGGGTTCAAATCCCGGACGAGCCCAAGAGCTTCAGATCTGTGGTAGAGTCAGCTTGCTCTAGTGACTGGAAAAGAAATGTGTGTCTTGCAATTTGGACAATGCATTGCTTTGCGATTACCAATGTGTGCGTCCTTGCATAAATTGAGTCGCGTTCGTTTTTGATGCAGGACGGTCCTGCACTTTTTGCCAAGCTTTGCCTATCGAAGACAGATGCCAAATAAAGGAAATTGTATTGATGTCTCAGAACTAAGCAGGATTTGGTCAGGCGGATATCAGATAATTTGTCTTTTGCCTGGGTCGTTGGTCTAGGGGTATGATTGTCGCTTAGGGTGTGAGAGGTCCCGGGTTCAAATCCCGGACGAGCCCAAGAGCTTCAGGCAGATGGTAGAGACAGTTTGCTTTAGTGACTGAAAAAGAAATGTGCGTCTTGCAATTTGGTCACTGCAGTGCCTTGCCTTTAACATTGTGTGCGTTCTTGCAAAAATTTAGTCACGTTCGTCTTTGGTGCAGGACAATCCTGTACGTTTTGCCAAGCCATGTCTATCGAATACACATGCCAAATAATGGAAATTGTATTGAAGTCGCACACCTAAGGAGGATTTGGTCGAACGGACATCGAACACTCAGCATTTTGCATGGCTCGTTGGTCTAGGGGTATGATTCTCTCTTTGGGTGCGAGAGGTCCCGGGTTCAAATCCCGGACGAGCCCAAGAGCTTCAGTCGGATGGTAGAGACAGCCTGCTTTCGTAACGTAAAAGAAATGTCCAGTTTGGACAATGCAGTGCCTTGCCTTTCACATAATGTATGTTCTTGCAAAAATTGGTTCACGTTCCATTTTGGTGCAGGACAATCTTTCACTTTTTGCCAAGCCATGCCTATTGAAGAAAGATGCCAAATAATGGTAATGTGTTGAATACGCAGACATAAGCAGGATTTGGTCGGGCTGACATCAAACAATTGGTCTTTTGCATGGCTCGTTGGTCTAGGGCAGTGGTCTCAAACTCAATTTACCTGGGGGCCGCTGGAGGCGGAGTCTGGGTGAGGCTGGGCCGCATCAGGTATTCCACAAAAAAAGCTTTGTTAAAAACAAAACAATCTTCTCAAACGTCATTATTAACAGTTCTTTAACTTGAATGGGTTCTTCTGAACATGAACGGTTCTTCTGAACATGAACTGTCCTGAACATGAATGGAACATTGAAGAACATGAACGGTTCTTCTGAACATGGCCTCTATTGCGTCTCCCACTTTTCCTGAAATTGTCTGTCAGATGGTAGAGACAGTTTGCTTTAGTGACTGAAAAAGAAATGTGCATCTTGCAATTTGGTCACTGCAGTGCCTTGCCTTTAACATTGTGTGCGTTCTTGCAAAAATTTAGTCACGTTCGTCTTTGGTGCTGGACGATCCTGCACTTTTTGCCAAGCCTTGCCTATCGAATACACATGCCAAATAATGGAAATTGTATTGAAGTCGCAGACATAAGTAGGATTTGGTCGGGCGGATATCAGATGATTGGCCTTTTGCCTGGCTCGTTGGTCTAGGGGTATGATTCTTGCTTAGGGTGCGAGAGGTCCAGAGTTTAAATCCCGGACGAGCCCAAGAGCTTCAGGCTGGTGGATTGACAGTTTGCTTTAGTGACTGAAAAAGAAACGTATGTCTTGCAATTTGGTCACTGCAGTGCCTTGCCTTTAACATTGTGCGCGTTCGTGCAAAAATTGAGTCGTGTTCGTCTTTGGTGCAGGACAATCAATCCTGCACTTTTTGCCAAGCCTTGCCTATTGAAGACAGATGCACAATATAAGGGAAATTGTATTGAATTCGCAGACATAAGCAGGATTTGGTCCGGTGGATATCAGATGATTAGTGTTTTGCCTGGCTCGTTGGTCTAGGGGTATGATTCTCGCTTTGGGTGCGAGAGGTCCCGGGTTCAAATCCCGGACGAGCCCAAGAGCTTCAGTCAGATGGTAGAGACAGTTTGCTCTAGTGACTGAAAAAGAAACGTGCGTCTTGCAATTTGGTCACTGCAGTGCCTTGCCTTTAACATTGTGTGTGTTCGTGCAAAAATTGAGTCGTGTTCGTCTTTGATGCAGGACAATCAATCCTGCACTTTTTGCCAAGCCTTGCCTATTGAAGACAGATGCAAAATAAAGGAAATTGTATTGAATTCGCAGACATAAGCAGGATTTCGTCGGGCGGATATCAGATGATTAGTCTTTTGCCTGGCTCGTTGGTCTAGGGGTATGATTCTCGCCTTGGGTGCGAGAGGTCCTGGGTTCAAATCCCGGATGAGCCCAAGAGCTTCAGGCTGGTGGTAGTGACAGCTGACTTTAGTGACAGAAAAAGAAGTGTGTGTCCTTGCAATTTGGACAATGCAGTTCCTTGCGATTACCAATGTGTGCGTTCGTTGCAAAAAGTGAGTAGCGTTCGTGCATAAAGTGAGTCGCGTTTGTCTTTGGTGCTGGACGATCCTGCACTTTTTGCCAAGCCTTGCCTATCGAAGACATGCAAAATAAAGGAAATTGTATTGCTGTCTCAGAACTAAGCAGGATTTGGTCGGGCGGATATCAGATGATTGGTCTTTTGCCTGGCTCGTTGGTCTAGCTTAGGGTGCGAGAGGTCCCGGGTTCAAATCCCGGACGAGCCCAAGAGCTTCAGTCAGATGGTAGAGACAGTTTGCTTTAGTGACTGAAAAAGAAATGTGCGTCTTGCAATTTGGTCACTGCAGTGCCTTGCCTTTAACATTGTGTGCGTTCTTGCAAAATTGAGTCGCGTTCGTCTTTGATGCAGGACAATCAATCCTGCACTTTTTGCCAAGCCTTGCCTATTGAAGACAGATGCAAAATAAAGGAAATTGTATTGATGTCTCAGAACTAAGCAGGATTTGGTCGGGCGGATATCAGATGATTGGTCTTTTGCCTGGCTCGTTGGTCTAGGAGTATGATTCTCGCTTAGGGTGCGAGAGGTCCCGGGTTCAAATCCCGGACGAGCCCAAGATCTTCAGGCTGGTGGAAAAGACAGCCTGCTTTCGTGACTGACAAAGAAATGTCCGATTTGGACAATGCAGTGCCTTACCTTTCACATAGTGTACGTTGTTGCAAAAATTGGGTCACGTTTGGCTTTGGTGGAGGAGATTCCTTCACTTTTTGCCAAGCCATGCCTATCGAAGACACATGCCAAATAATGGAAATTGTATTGAAGTCGCACACCTAAGGAGGATTTGGTCGAGCGGACATCGAACACTCAGCATTTTGCATGGCTCGTTGGTCTAGGGGTATGATTCTCGCTTTGGGTGTGAGAGGGTCCCGGGTTCAAATCCCGGACGAGCCCAAGAGCTTCAGATCTGTGGTAGAGTCAGCTTGCTCTAGTGACTGGAAAAGAAATGTGTGTCTTGCAATTTGGACAATGCATTGCTTTGCGATTACCAATGTGTGCGTCCTTGCATAAATTGAGTCGCGTTCGTTTTTGATGCAGGACGGTCCTGCACTTTTTGCCAAGCTTTGCCTATCGAAGACAGATGCCAAATAAAGGAAATTGTATTGATGTCTCAGAACTAAGCAGGATTTGGTCAGGCGGATATCAGATAATTTGTCTTTTGCCTGGGTCGTTGGTCTAGGGGTATGATTGTCGCTTAGGGTGTGAGAGGTCCCGGGTTCAAATCCCGGACGAGCCCAAGAGTTTCAGTCAGATGGTAGAGACAGTTTGCTTTAGTGACTGAAAAAGAAATGTGCGTCTTGCAATTTGGTCACTGCAGTGCCTTGCCTTTAACATTGTGTGCGTTCTTGCAAAAATTGAGTCGCGTTCGTCTTTGATGCAGGACAATCAATCCTGCACTTTTTGCCAAGCCTTGCCTATTGAAGACAGATGCAAAATAAAGGAAATTGTATTGATGTCTCAGAACTAAGCAGGATTTGGTCGGGCGGATATCAGATGATTGGTCTTTTGCCTGGCTCGTTGGTCTAGGAGTATGATTCTCGCTTAGGGTGTGAGAGGTCCCGGGTTCAAATCCCGGACGAGCCCAAGATCTTCAGGCTGGTGGAAAAGACAGCCTGCTTTCGTGACTGACAAAGAAATGTCCGATTTGGACAATGCAGTGCCTTACCTTTCACATAGTGTACGTTGTTGCAAAAATTGGGTCACGTTTGGCTTTGGTGGAGGAGATTCCTTCACTTTTTGCCAAGCTTTGCCTATCGAAGACAGATGCCAAATAAAGGAAATTGTATTGATGTCTCAGAACTAAGCAGGATTTGGTCAGGCGGATATCAGATAATTTGTCTTTTGCCTGGGTCGTTGGTCTAGGGGTATGATTGTCGCTTAGGGTGTGAGAGGTCCCGGGTTCAAATCCCGGACGAGCCCAAGAGCTTCAGTCAGATGGTAGAGACAGTTTGCTTTAGTGACTGAAAAAGAAATGTGCGTCTTGCAATTTGGTCACTGCAGTGCCTTGCCTTTAACATTGTGTGCGTTCTTGCAAAAATTGAGTCGCGTTCGTCTTTGATGCAGGACAATCAATCCTGCACTTTTTGCCAAGCCTTGCCTATTGAAGACAGATGCAAAATAAAGGAAATTGTATTGATGTCTCAGAACTAAGCAGGATTTGGTCGGGCGGATATCAGATGATTGGTCTTTTGCCTGGCTCGTTGGTCTAGGAGTATGATTCTCGCTTAGGGTGTGAGAGGTCCCGGGTTCAAATCCCGGACGAGCCCAAGATCTTCAGGCTGGTGGAAAAGACAGCCTGCTTTCGTGACTGACAAAGAAATGTCCGATTTGGACAATGCAGTGCCTTACCTTTCACATAGTGTATGTTGTTGCAAAAATTGGGTCACGTTTGGCTTTGGTGGAGGAGATTCCTTCACTTTTTGCCAAGCCATGCCTATCGAAGACACATGCCAAATAATGGAAATTGTATTGAAGTCGCACACCTAAGGAGGATTTGGTCGAGCGGACATCGAACACTCAGCATTTTGCATGGCTCGTTGGTCTAGGGGTATGATTCTCGCTTTGGGTGTGAGAGGTCCCGGGTTCAAATCCCGGACGAGCCCAAGGAGCTTCAGATCTGTGGTAGAGTCAGCTTGCTCTAGTGACTGGAAAAGAAATGTGTGTCTTGCAATTTGGACAATGCATTGCTTTGCGATTACCAATGTGTGCGTCCTTGCATAAATTGAGTCGCGTTCAGTTTTTGATGCAGGACGGTCCTGCACTTTTTGCCAAGCTTTGCCTATCGAAGACAGATGCCAAATAAAGGAAATTGTATTGATGTCTCAGAACTAAGCAGGATTTGGTCAGGCGGATATCAGATAATTTGTCTTTTGCCTGGGTCGTTGGTCTAGGGGTATGATTGTCGCTTAGGGTGTGAGAGGTCCCGGGTTCAAATCCCGGACGAGCCCAAGAGCTTCAGGCAGATGGTAGAGACAGTTTGCTTTAGTGACTGAAAAAGAAATGTGCGTCTTGCAATTTGGTCACTGCAGTGCCTTGCCTTTAACATTGTGTGCGTTCTTGCAAAAATTTAGTCACGTTCGTCTTTGGTGCAGGACAATCCTGTACGTTTTGCCAAGCCATGTCTATCGAATACACATGCCAAATAATGGAAATTGTATTGAAGTCGCAGACATAAGTAGGATTTGGTCGGGCGGATATCAGATGATTGGTACTTTGCCTGGCTCGTTGGTCTAGGGGTATGATTCTCGCTTTGGGTGCGAGAGGTCCCGGGTTCAAATCCCGGACGAGCCCAAGAGCTTCAGTCAGATGGTAGAGACAGTTTGCTTTAGTGACTGAAAAAGAAATGTGCGTCTTGCAATTTGGTCACTGCAGTGCCTTGCCTTTAACATTGTGTGCGTTCTTCCAAAAATTTAGTCACGTTCGTCTTTGGTGCAGGACAATCCTGTACGTTTTGCCAAGCCATGTCTATCGAATACACATGCCAAATAATGGAAATTGTATTGAAGTCGCAGACATAAGTAGGATTTGGTCGGGCGGATATCAGATGATTGGTATTTTGCCTGGCTCGTTGGTCTAGGGGTATGATTCTCGCTTTGGGTGCGAGAGGTCCTGGGTTCAAATCCCGGACGAGTCCAAGAGCTTCAGGCTGGTGGTAGAGACAGCTTGCTCTAGTGACTGAAAAAGAAATGTGTGTCTTGCAATTTGGACAATGCATTGCCTTGCGATTACCAATGTGTGCGTTCGTCTTTGGTGCTGGACGATCCTGCACTTTTTACCAAGCCTTGCCTATCGAAGACAGATGCAAAATAAAGGAAATTGTATTAATGTCTCAGAACTAAGCAGGATTTGGTCGGGCAGATATCAGATGATTGGTCTTTTGCCTGGCTCGTTGGTCTAGGGGTATGATTCTCGCTTAGGGTGCGAGAGGTTCAAATCCCGGACGAGCCCAAGAGCTTCAGTCGGATGGTAGAGACAGCCTGCTTTCGTAACGTAAAAGAAATGTCCAGTTTGGACAATGCAGTGCCTTGCCTTTCACATAGTGTACGTTCTTGCAAAAATTGGTTCACGTTCCATTTTGGTGCAGGACAATCTTTCACTTTTTGCCAAGCCATGCCTATTGAAGAAAGATGCCAAATAATGGTAATGTGTTGAATACGCAGACATAAGCAGGATTTGGTCGGGCTGACATCAAACAATTGGTCTTTTGCATGGCTCGTTGGTCTAGGGCAGTGGTCTCAAACTCAATTTACCTGGGGGGCCGCTGGAGGCGGAGTCTGGGTGAGGCTGGGCCGCATCAGGTATTCCACAAAAAAAAGCTTTGTTAAAAACAAAACAATCTTCTCAAACGTCATTATTAACAGTTCTTTAACTTGAATGGGTTCTTCTGAACATGAACGGTTCTTCTGAACATGAACTGTCCTGAACATGAATGGAACATTGAAGAACATGAACGGTTCTTCTGAACATGGCCTCTATTGCGTCTCCCACTTTTCCTGAAATTGTCTGTCAGATGTAGAGGACAGTTTGCTTTAGTGACTGAAAAAGAAATGTGCATCTTGCAATTTGGTCACTGCAGTGCCTTGCCTTTAACATTGTGTGCGTTCTTGCAAAAATTTAGTCACGTTCGTCTTTGGTGCTGGACGATCCTGCACTTTTTGCCAAGCCTTGCCTATCGAATACACATGCCAAATAATGGAAATTGTATTGAAGTCGCAGACATAAGTAGGATTTGGTCGGGCGGATATCAGATGATTGGTATTTTGCCTGGCTCGTTGGTCTAGGGGTATGATTCTCGCCTCGGGTGCGAGAGGTCCCGGGTTCAAATCCCGGATGAGCCCAAGAGCTTCAGGCTGGTGGTAGTGACAGCTGACTTTAGTGACAGAAAAAGAAATATGTGTCTTGCAATTTGGACAATGCAGTTCCTTGCGATTACCAATGTGTGCGTTCGTGCAAAAAGTGAGTCGCGTTCGTCTTTGGTGCTGGACGATCCTGCACTTTTTGCCAAGCCTTGCCTATCGAAGACAGATGCAAAATAAAGGAAATTGTATTGATGTCTCAGAACTAAGCAGGATTTGGTCGGGCGGATATCAGGTGATCGGTCTTTTGCCTGGCTCGTTGGTCTAGGGGTATGATTCTCGCTTAGGGTGCGAGAGGTTCAAATCCCGGACGAGCCCAAGAGCTTCAGGCTGGTGGAAAAGACAGCCTGCTTTTGTGACTGACAAAGAAATGTCCAATTTGGACAATGCAGTGCCTTGCCTTTAACATTGTGTGCGTTCTTGCAAAAATGTAGTCACGTTCGTCTTTGGTGCTGGACGATCCTGCACTTTTTGCCAAGCCTTGCCTATCGAATACACATGCCAAATAATGGAAATTGTATTGAAGTCGCAGACATAAGTAGGATTTGGTCGGGCGGATATCAGATGATTGGTCTTTTGCCTGGCTCGTTGGTCTAGGAGTATGATTCTTGCTTAGGGTGCGAGAGGTCACGGGTTCAAATCCCGGACGAGCCCAAGAGCTTCAGTCGGATGGTAGAGACAGCCTGCTTTCGTAACGTAAAAGAAATGTCCAATTTGGACAATGCAGTGCCTTGCCTTTCAAATAGTGTACGGTGTTGAAAAAATTGGGTCACGTTCCATTTTGGTGCAGGACAATCTTTCACTTTTTGCCAAGCCATGCCTATCGAAGAAAGATGCCAAATAATGGTAATGTGTTGAATACGCAGACATAAGCAGGATTTGGTCGGGCTGACATCAAACAATTGGTCTTTTGCATGGCTCGTTGGTCTAGGGGTATGATTCTCGCTTCGGGTGCGAGAGGTCCCGGGTTCAAATCCCGGACGAGCCCAAGAGCTTCAGTTCTGTGGTAGAGACAGCTTGCTCTAGTGACTGAAAAAGCATTGTGCGTCTTACAGATTTGACAATGAAGTGCCTTGCCTTTAACATTGTGGTCGTTCTTACAAATATTAAGTCAAGTTCGTCTTTGGTGCTGGACGATCCTGCACTTTTTGCCAAGCCTTGCCTATCGAAGACAGATGCAAAATAAAGGAAATTGTATTGATGTCTCAGAACTAAGCAGGATTTGGTCGGGCGGATATCAGATGATTGGTCTTTTGTCTGGCTCGTTGGTCTAGGGGTATGGTTCTCGCTTCGGGTGCGAGAGTTCAAGGGTTCAAATCCCGGACGATTCCAAGAGCTTCAGGCTGGTGGTAGTGACAGCCGACCTTAGTGACAGAAAAAGAAATGTGCGCCTTGCAATTTGGTCACTGTAGTGCCTTGCCTTTAACATTGTGTGCGTTCTTACAAAAATTTTGTCACGTTCGTCTTTGGTGCAGGACAATCAATCCTTGACTTTTTGCCAGGCCTCGCCTATCGAAGACAGATGCAAAATAAAGGAAATTGTATTGATGTCTCAGAACTAAGCAGGATTTGGTCGGGCGGATATCAAATGATCGGTCTTTTGCTTAACTCATTGGTCTAGGGGTATGATCCTCGCTTCGGGTGCGAGAGCTCCCGGGTTCAAATCCCGGACGACCCCAAGAGCTTCAGGCTGGTGGTAGTGACAGCTGACTTTAGTGACAGAAAAAGAAATGTGTGTTTTGCAATTTGGATAATGCAGTGCCTTGCGATTACCAATGTGTGCATTCGTGCAAAAAGTGAGTCGCGTTCGTCTTTGGTGCTGGACGATCCTGCACTTTTTGCCAAGCCTTGCCTATCGAAGACAGATGCAAAATAAAGGAAATTGTATTGATGTCTCAGAACTAAGCAGGACTTGGTCGGGCGGATATCAGATGATTGGTCTTTTGCTTAACTCATTGGTCTAGGGGTATGATCCTCGCTTCGGGTGCGAGAGGTCCCGGGTTCAAATCTCGGACGAGCCCAAGAGCTTCAGGCTGGTGGTAGTGACAGTTTGCTTTAGTGACTGAAAAAGAAATGTGCGTCTTGCAATTTGGTCACTGCAGTGCCTTGCCTTTAACATTGTGTGCGTTCTTGCAAAAATTGAGTCGCGTTCGTCTTTGGTGCAGGACAATCAATCCTGCACTTTTTGCCAAGCCTTGCCTATCGAAGACACATGCCAAATAAAGGAAATTGTATTGAAGTCGCAGACATAAGTAGGATTTGATCACCCGGGTATCAAACAATAGGTCTATTGCTTGGCTCGTTGGTCTAGGGGTATGATTCTGGCTTTGGGTGCGAGAGGTGCCGGGTTCAAATCCCGGACCAGCCCAAGAGATTCAGTCCGGTAGTAGAGACAGCTTGCTTTAGTGACTGAAAAAGAAATGTGCGTCTTGCTAGTTGGACAATGCAGTGCCTTTCCATTACCAATGTGTTCGTTCTAGCAATAATTGAGTCACGTTTGTCTTTGGTGCAGGACGATCCTGCACTTTTTGCCAAGCCTTGCCAATCGAAGACAGATGCCAAATAAAGGAAATTGTATTGAATTCGCAGACATATGGATTTGGTCGGGCGGACATCAAACAATTGGTCTTTTGCATGGCTCGTTGTTCTAGAGGTATGATTCTCGCTTAGGGTGCGAGAGTTCTTGTGTTCAAATCCCGGACGAGCCCAAGAGATTCAGTCCGGTAGTAGAGTCAGCTTTCTTTAGTGACTGAAAAAGAAATGTGCGTCTTGCTAGTTGGACAACGCAGTGCCTTGCCATTACCAATGTGTTCGTTCTAGCAATAATTGAGTCACGTTTGTCTTTGGTGCAGGACGATCCTGCACTTTTTGTCAAGCCTTGCCTATCGAAGACAGATGCCAAATAAAGGAAATTGTATTGAATTCGCAGACATATGGATTTGGTCGGGCGGACATCAAACAATTGGTCTTTTGCATGGCTCGTTGTTCTAGAGGTATGATTCTCGCTTAGGGTGCGAGAGTTCTTGTGTTCAAATCCCGGACGAGCCCAAGAGCTTCAGTCCGATGGAAGAGACAGCCTGCTTTCGTGACTGAAAAAGAAATGTCTAATTTGGACAATGCAGTGCCTTACCTTTCACATAGTGTACGTTGTTGCAAAAATTGGGTCACGTTTGTCTTTGGTGGAGGAGATTCCTTCACTTTTTGCCAAGCCATGCCTATCGAAGACACATGCCAAATAATGGAAATTGTATGTAAGTCGCACACCTAAGCAGGATTTGGTCGAGCGGACATCGAACACTCAGTGTTTTGCATGGCTCGTTGGTCTAGGGGTATGATTCTGGCTTCGGGTGCAAGAGGTCCGGGGTTCAAATCCCGGACGAGCCCAAGAGCCTCAGTTCTGTGGTAGAGACAGCTTGCTCTAGTGACTGAAAAAGCATTGTGTGTCTTACAGATTTGACAATGAAGTGCCTTGCCTTTAACATTGTGTGCGTTCTTGCAAAAATGTAGTCACGTTTGTCTTTGGTGCAGGACAATCCTGTACGTTTTGCCAAGCCATGCCTATCGAAGACACATGCCAAACAATGGAAATTGTATTGAAGTCGCAGACCTAAGCAGGATTTGGTCGAGCGAACATCGAACACTCGGAGTTTTGCATGGCTCGTTGATCTAGGAGTTTATCTTGCTTAGGGTGCGAGAGCTCCTAGTTCAAAACCCGGACGAACAGAAGAGCATGAGTACGGTGGTAGTGAAATTTCACATTAGTGAATGAAAAAAAACTGCTGAAAAAGAAATGTGCATCTAACAATTTGGACGGTGCAGTGCCTTGCCGGTAACATTGTGTGTGTTCTAGCAAAAATTGAGTCACCTAAGTCTTTTGTGCAGGACATTCCTGCACTTTTTGCCAAGCCATGCCTATCAAAGACACATGCCAAATAATGGAAATTATATTGAAATCAAACAATTGGTCTTATCTATACAGAGATAAGTTAGCAAGGAATCTGGAGCATGAAGCTTGTAAAAACTTTATAGCTTTTGCAATTTGGCAACATAAAAGAACATAAAAAATGCATGAGCAATTTAGCTCTTTTTTTCTTAACATTTCAAATCCGGCTTTTGTCTGTATGCCTTGCTGGCAATGTCAGTCAGGGTTGTCTACTTGACATATTTCATGTTAATTGATAAAAGGATTGAATATATATATATATATATATATATATATATATATATACATACATACATAAATAGTGAATGAAAATAGACTTTCCTGGTGAGAAACGTGTATTTTAGCCTCCTAATTCCAGCTAATGACTATATTAATGATTTATATTTACTGTATTTATGGACGACTGTCAAAAGATGGCTGGCTGATTCACAAGCCCACTGATTGGCTGAGTGCTTGAATGGATGACAGGTTAAATAATCTGGCCCGATGACTGAATGCATGCACTGAAGAAATTGCAGACTACACTACAGAACATGAATATAGGCCTTCCTACTGGGACAAATAAATACCGTTTTTTTTTTCATAATAAATTTCCATTTTCTGTTCAGCTTCATCTCAATTAGTATGAAATGATGACATGCTGAATTGTATCTAAGCTGTTGAAAGAGTGCAGAGATGTGCCAGGTTAAATGGCTTCCCTGCTGACTGACAGGCTTGACTGAGTTTTAGATTGACCTGGTTTCTGTCTGTCTGAAGCAGCAGCTGGCTGCCTGATTGGCTGTCTGAAAGATTGACTGGGGGACGCGTTGATTGACATTTCACTACTTAACTGAACTGATGGATGTACTGTATAAATAAACACAACAGCAGATAAGTCTCACTTTTATTAAAAAAAGAAGAAAAAAAACATGCATCCTATTTATTTTATGAAGTAATCTTAAAAGTGTTTTACAGATGATGTGTGATTTAATGACTTAAGTGTGTGAAGTTAAATGTTGACATCAGTGGTTGGTCATTTGATTTGAGGTCATACGACTGCTGAGTTTGTTAACTCCCACTGCACTACCAAGAGGGTGATTTCTGGGGCAATATATATAATATATATATAACACAGAAAAGACCTACAGTTAGGTTACACCCTTGGGAAGACGTTCTGTGCTGAAAATGCTTATTTTGGTACAATCAAGCCTGGTGGTGAGCCTGTGTCTGTCAGGAACTGTAGGTTCTTTTCTGTTTAGTTATAGCCTCAGAGACTAGGGATGTCAAGATACCAGAAATCTAGTAGTCAATACCAATACCAGTGAATTTCCACGATTCTCGGTACCAATTCGATACCACGGTAAAAACAACAACAACAACATCAATAAATCCCATGTAATTCAACACGCACTCTTTTATTGAGGCATGTAGCCTTTAAGTAATAAATAAAAAGAATTTACCCATTTTGGCCATTTTGGCATATCAGACGACGGACGCTACATACTGACCGTGAACGCATCTGGTTCACGTTTAATCCCAATGCTATAAGGGAACCATAACATTAATGAGGTAATAGCCGCCAGGCGGATGGAGCCGTCACAGCCGGTGTGCATGGAGCAGCGGCGCCAGGTAGACCATCGCAGCGGAGCCCCGCAGCAAAAGCGCTACCGGAGAGGCCAGACACACCGCCACCCGACGGTAAAGATCAGAGTCAGCGCTCTGCACATGTTGACTGTCATCTTTTCTTGTAAAATGTACGGTGTAATCGGTAACACCGGTGTTGTCACAAGTTTATTAACCGGTGGGAACATTTTCCTCACTGTTACATCACTACCAACGACCATTACAGGCATCGTACGGTACCGTCGGTACTGTAGAAAATGTTTTTTGGCATCGACTTGGTACCGAAGTATCGGTTCTCGTGACATCCCTGTCAGAGACCTATAGGCACCGGTTGGTAAAGTGCACTTGAAGCCAAATACTTTTTAGGATTCGTCTTAAAAATTAAAATCTCCACCACTGATGTACAAAAGAAACGGACAGAGTAGAAGAGAATGGAGACCTTTTGATGCTGTTGTAGTATTTACTGATGAATATGGGCATGTTGCAGATATGGGTACTGATTTTAATATTATTATTAGTATTATTAGTATTATTATTAGTATTCAGGTTGTGTTTTATTTTCCATTTTATTTTCCTCGTTTGGAGCCTAAAGCAGCAACAATATTTCATTTAGGAGCTCAATATGCCGGGGTTAGTCTAACAATCATAATTTAACCATTCATCATTAATTTGAAGATATCAGAGAATTTCCTCACATTGTGCTTAACGCAACAGCCTTTCTGACAGATTATGCTTCACACGTGCAGCATGATAGATGATGGGGACATTGAAACTGTTAAATCAATCGCCTGTCAGAAACATTTACCAGATTATTAAACGGTAAGTGAAATGAGGGACGGCTGAAGTGCCCCAATTACTCAAATCCCCTCACTAGTCCCTACATGTAATGCCGTTCATACATCGGTGGAAGGGTCAGTTGTCGAAGATATGACAAAAGAATGATGATCAACATATTATGTTAAGTATGTAGTTCTACAGAACTTTGAAAATATCTTCTGTCTGATGGCTCATGCAGCAATCACTCACCTTTTTTTTGCACAGAGACCAATAATGTCTCCTTAACTGATGCGTAGACTAGAGGCCGAAATCAGCCCCAGTTTGCCGGTTATCCTGTTAGAAACAATTCAAGTTTCATTATCATTGGTGAAATTTGAAATATAATTAACAATTATTATGAGTTTTTACTGTAAAGTATACAAAATAAAGTGTCTGTAGTCAGGAGCTGTCGTAGCAAGTGAAAATAGAGCAACATAACCACAACTTAAAGGGACTGTTTGTTACTTCTTATACGTATAAATCATTGCAGGTCAGTGTCCCATGCCCGCTCGCGTGTGGCTACGCTGTTCAGACTCAGACTCCAACACAAACTACACGGAAGCACCAAACCTCTTGGTTGTATCTAGTGAAGCCCGTCTGTTAAACAGTGTTGGCCGCGGTCAGAGGACGCGGGGGAGACCGTAGCTTTGGTCTCCAGGACCGGAGTCTCTGCTGTACTCTGCTCCTCTGCCTGCTTGCCTTCACTCACACACCGCACTCGTTCTTGCTCTTTTGCTCCACTCTCACGTGCATGCGCTCACACTCCACACTGCAGAAGAGTTAGTTTAGCTCTGAGAATATCTAGTGAATGTACAGTGGACGTTTGTGCAGAAATAACTGCTGCAGCTCCTCCAGACCAACAGAGGTTTCCCGTGTCTTGTGAAGTGACGGGGCTCAGCAGAGAGAAACGTTATCGTCTCTGACCAAAACTCAGCACTGATTCATGGAGAAACCTTTGTCTGGTCAGCTAACATTACTGCCAAGCAGCTGAAATATAGAGTGATATTGTGCTTTTAGCTGACGTGTGTCGCCTCACTGTTTTGAGCGATGCTCGTTCATGTCTATGTAGAGCGAGCACAAGCGCGAGCAACAGGACGCTGACTTTCGTTGACTTAACGGCCACAGGTGTCGCTGTTAACAAGACATTTCTGATTCTTACAAACAGTCCCTTTAAAATACTTAAAATTCAAAGTAAACTATAAGATCTCACTAATTATATATAAGGCACTGAATGACCTCGCCCCCAGTTACATTTCTGATCTTCTTGTTCTATATTCTACCTCTCAACCACTCCCATCCTCAAATCTCAGCCTTTTATCCATCTCCTTTTCTGTCTCTGGAATCCCCCCCCCCCCCCGATCTCTTAGAGCTGCTGAGTCTCTGGACGGCTTTAAGCTGCTTCTAATAACCCATCTCTATAGGCCTCATCCACATACAGGATGTGTTTCAGTTTGGTCAGTCTCTCATTGTTTCTGTGTTTCATATTGTCATTATTCATTATTATTTGCTTTCTGTCATTGTTCAATGTTATCTGTGTGTGAAGCACTTTGTAATGGTAAGCTTTACTTACTTACTCACCTTCAATAATTACACGCTCTTCTCTGCAAAACTGTTGAGCAAATCAGAGAAGAATGCTAATGCTCGGACCACATTCACACATGCAGCAGGTGGTGTCTGTTGCAGGACTAAAACCTGAATCTCTTTGGTTGTACAACAATATCTCTAATCCCTGACTGTGCTTCAGCTACTGCTTATTGTAAATACAACTATTTACATAGTTCATACGTCTCTCAGCTGCACTTTCTAAAGCAGGCTCCAGGCTTTCCTCTAATTGTTCTTCCAGACTTACAAAGCATCCTAAACAGACACCATATGGTTGCCAACATGTTCAACACAACACAGTTGTTTCTCCACCGAATGCTGAATAAGAACAAAGCTGCTGTCTTGACAAAGACACCTTTACATTCCAAGATGCCTACAAAGAATTTAGTTAATGTCCTAAAAGACAAGTGAGCCACATTGTTGGATTAGCTTCTCTTTGTCACAAATTAGGTCTTGTTTTTCAAAACACACATGCACGCAGGCACGCATGCACACACATCCACACACACACACACACACACACACACACACACAGGTGGCCATTTCAGACGTCCTCATCTCCTGGACGACAGTGCTGAATACATATTCATAGATAGACATAGTTAAAGCTGCATCATAGAATTCATTATTTTATCCATAGTATTTGTATAGAACAAAATCTGACAATGTGTCAGGGCACACCTTTAGCCTACAAAGGATGAATGTACCAAAACCAGATGTTTATCAAATGAGTAATGGGATGGGTAAGATGGGTGACAGCTGGGTGGCTGGTTTGGGCCCCCAGGAGACCTTCTTGACCCTTTGGGTGAGTGGGGTGGATGTTGCTGGTATCACAGGGACCTGTTTGGGTTCCCTGGATTTGGTGGGGGGCTGAAATGTGTTTGGGGGGAGCGCTCCGTGGCTGCGGAGGTTCCGGGGTGTGGGTTGGCGGAGTGGGGGGCTGGCAGGGAGCTCTCTGCTGTGGTAGTGGGGGGGCTGGAGGGGGCTGGGAGGCTGGCTGGGTGTAGGGGGAGGGAGGTCTCGGGCTAGTAGTGGAGTGGGGAGCAGAGGTGGACGGTTGATCTTTTGTGAGTTGTATCTGGTGATGTGCTTGGGGAGGGAGGTGCATGGGCCTAAGGATAGGGAGGATTTGTGTGGAGCCAGCAGTGGTGGAAACTCTTCTTCATCTGATAGTTCTGGGATGGGGGGCAGAGAGCTGTCCAACCTGAGTCTGGTCTGGTGTGAAGGTGGAACAGCAGTAGGGTGGCTGGTTGTGTTCTGTTATTTATGTACGTTCAGTGTGTGTTCTATTGTGTGTATGGTGTCCGGTCTTGTCCATGTCGCTTTCTGGCCCAATTGACTGCAATTTGGAGGGCCAGAGGGTTGCGGGTGGTGTTGCTGAGGGTGAGTATGGTTGAGTGGTAATGTTCCTGAAGTACGGTTATGTTGGTTTGCATCCAATGTGTTGTGTTTGCCTGTATTTTGCTGCGTGTGCTGTCTGTAGGTGTGGATGATTTGATGAAATTGGTGAGTCTATTGACCTGTCTTAGCATGCCAGGTGGGAATGTGGTTGTGATGATGGCCTGATCTACTGTGTTGTTGTGATGAAAGGCTTGTATTCATTTGAAGTACTGTTTGCTGAGTGTCTGGGTGTATTGTGTGTCCATGGCTGTGGTTGTGTGTGTGGTGGGGTGGTTATGGTGTGTTCTTAGCTGTGTGTGCAAGGACATGAGTGGTTGTGGTTTGAAGTTGGTGTGTGTGTTTGAGCCGTGCTGCGTTACCTCTCCCACTTGACGGCACAGGCCTCACCCTGGAATAAATCATATTAATCGTCTAGTGTCGGGCTCTTACCTTAAACAGTGTAGATGGAGGTTCCAAGGGCCCGTGGTGGCTGAATTGTTTGAGGGGTGGTCTCCTGGCAGGTCTTCCTGATGGTGTTTAAACCGTGTCTGTCCAGTTGTTTGTGTTCCTGGTTGTGCCTGGTGGGGACACTCAGGAGAGAAAGATCCCACAATTGGCCAAATGTCTTTAATAAAAAGGAAGGCCCGTTTGGTGGAGAGAGGAGGCCTCTCCTCCTGCAGATAGGCACAGCCCTCCACTTGACGATTAAAGTTAAGATCTGTGTGTGTGTGTGTGTGAGCCATGCTGCATTAGCTCTCCCACTCGACGGCACAGGCCTCACCCTGGATTACGGTAACAGTGAAGCCACCACTTTTAGACAAAAACACTCTGAGGTATTCCGTTAGTTCAATAAGCAACTCATCTGATAACAACATATTGGAACATTTTCATACAACCCAAACACAAGGTCAACATGGAAACAGACGACTCTATAACACCACAAGAATATTCAATGACTTCAAAATCAAGGATCATGTTCACTAATGTTTTTTTTTTTTTTTAAAAGATAAGATTCTCACAAGTCTGCACATGGCAACTATGCTATAGTTAAGGTTCAGGAAAAATGGCAGTTCTGGAGAAACATTGTGGTCATCATTAATAAATGAGTGAATATTCATACAGTCCAAAGCAGGATATGCTATACAGCCACCACCAACACCCAATTTCACACTTGTGCTTTTCAATGAACACCACTTCCTGTATTAACACTGAAGTATTATCAGCAACATGTACTTATGTCATGTTTGGCAATGCAGGGTAACAGGGACTGGACTCAAACGCAGACAGCTGAAGACGCAGCAAGATGAATTCAGTGATTTATTTTCAAAAAGTTTACAGAGCTAGAGAGTCCAAATGGCAGGGAGTCTGGCAGACAGGTAACAGACAGGTAACAGACAGGTAATAGACAGGCAACAGACAGGCAACAGACAGGTAACGGCCAGGTAACAGACAGGTAACAGACATGTAACAGACAGGCAACAGACAGGCAACAGACAGGTAACAGACAGGTAACATACATGTAACAGACAGGCAACAGACAGGTAACAGACAGGTAACAGACATGTAACAGACAGGTAACAGACAGGTAACTGACAGGCAACTGACAGGTAACAGACAGGTAACAGACATGTAACGGACAGGTAACGGACAGGTAACAGACAAGTAACAGACATGTAACAGAAAGGTAACAGACAGGCAACTGACAGGTAACAGACAGGTAACAGACAAGTAACAGACATGTAAGAGATGTAACAGACAGGTAACAGACAGGTAACAGACAGGTAACAGACAAGTAACAGACATGTAACAGACAGGTAACAGACCGGTAACAAACAGGTGACAGACAGGTAACAGACAGAGGACAGACAGGTAACAGACAGGTAACAGACAGGAAACAGACAGGAAACAGACAGGTAACAGACAGGGGACTGACAGATAACGGACAGGTAACGGACAGGTAACAGACAGGTAACAGACAGGTAACAGACAGGAAACAGACAGGAAACAGACAGGTAACAGACAGGTAACGGACAGGGGACGGACAGGTAACGGACAGGTAACAGACAGGTAACAGACATGTAACAGACAGGAAACAGACAGGAAACAGACAGGTAACGGACAGGGGACAGCCAGGTAACGGACAGGTAACAGACAGGTAACGGACAGGTAACAGACAGGTAACAGACATGTAACAGACAGGTAACAGACAGGAGACGGACAGGTGACGGACAGGGGACGGACAGGTAACGGACAGGTAACAGACAGGTAACAGACATGTAACAGACAGGTAACGGACAGGTAACGGACAGGTAACAGACAGGTAACAGACATGTAACAGACAGGTAACAGACAGGAAACAGACAGGAAACAGACAGGTAACGGACAGGGGACGGACAGGTAACGGACAGGTAACAGACAGGTAACAGACATGTAACGGACAGGGGACCTGCAACTGTCGACCGGGGCAGACTGTCCCCGATGCGCCCCAACCGCGTCGTGCTGCCAGATCGGGGCTCGGCCCAAGTAAAAGGCGCCAGGGGTCTGCGGCGATGTCGGAAACCCACCCGACCCGTCTTGAAACATGGACCAAGGAGTCTAACGCACGCGCGAGTCAGAGGGTGCAAGCAAAACCCTGTGGCGCAATGAAAGTGAGGGCCGGCGCGCACCGGCTGAGGTGGGATCCCGGCCCAGTGGTGTCGGGCGCACCATCATAAAGTAGTATCGGTGCCGTTGTATCAGAGCTGTTTTGCGAGTACGAGTACATGAGCACAGTATCGGACCCGATACCCGATACTGGTATCGGTGCATCCCTAGTTGTACCCCAAAGATACGAGGCGTGATGGAGCGTGACCCAGCCTCCTTCAATAGGTTTTGGGGATGGCTCATGAGAGCGGAGCCAGGTGAGATGATTGACACAGCTGGTGCTCATTGTCTAATCACACTCTCCCTTTAAGTTCAGTTGTGTGCTGGACCTCCGATGACTGACACACACACAGAAAGGAGCGGGCCACATAGGCTGGCGGTGCCGTGGACTAGAGAGCGGAAAAAGAGTATAGTTGTGTATGAACTTTTAAGTTGCAGAAGCAGCTGAACCTCATGTGCCGGGGGACTGGGCAGCCTGAGGCGCATCGTGCTAGTTGTAAATGTTTGTTAAAGAAGTGTGTGATCAGTCCTAAACTAAAGCAGCTAAATGTTTGCAGCAATTTGTCCCGTCTGTGTTTGTGCTGAGAGAACCCACGGCGTCAGCAGACACGCTACAGATACTTTGGATACTTTCATTGTGCTAACATGGCTCCTCGTTTCCTTTCCTCGACTCCTCTCCTCGCTTCTTAGTCCCTTCCACCTGAGATGTGAGCGGAGGAGGCGAGGAAGAAATGCGAGTAGAGAGGAAATGAGGAAATATATTTTTAGAGACATGAAACGTCCTTTCCCCTGAAGCGTCTTGTGAAGTGACGTCCGTTTCTGATGACGGCAGCAGCTGATCACAGCTGGATTAGCTGATCACGGTTGGATCAGCTGATCACAGCTGGATCAGCTGAACACAGCTGGATCAGCTATCAGTCGGCTTTAACAGCTGTAGAGACTTTAGACGGAGTTTATGTCTGAACTGTAATAATACTAATAAAGACACTCAGTTATTCTCAGTGGTAGAGCAGCAGTGTTTCCTCTCTGTAGTCTGTTACCTGTTTAACAAACACCTGCACATGAATAACAGCTGCAGTCTGTATTTCTACTGTGGACTGAGTCCTGCTTAGAGGACCAGGAACCATCTCTACTGGCTCAATGCCTTTAAATTGTTTACTCATTATTAGCGTCTGTAGTTATTGATATTCTAATTGTGAATTCATTATTTAATAACCCAGAATATGATTGTGTCTTCTGAACACTGGAAACAATTTATTAAGCTAAATGTTTGGGGGGAAAATGTAAATGATGTAACTCATATCAGGATTATCAACCTCACATGTGACTGAATGGAAATGAGGATAAATGATGTAACAGGTGTTTGTTGCTGACAGACAGACTCTCCTTCTCTCTCTGACTTAATCTGTATCCTTAATACAAGTTAAAGGGAGAAATAACAGATCATGAAAAGGAAACATTCTAATAAATGGAGAAAGTTGTTAACAGCCGGTTGCAGTTGTTGTCAGGTCGGTGTGTGAAGCAGAGATCCTGCAGGTCCTTCTGCTGCTGGAACACTTTACCATCTACATGATCCGTCTGTTGTTCACACCTTCAGTTAACACAGATTTTAACTAGATGGTGAATCAGAAGACAACTAAACTATGAAACTTTTAATCTGTGATCTGTCTTCACTCAGGATAGGACGCGAGGAAGCATAAGTTAGCACTATAATTGTTTCATTTTCGCACGATTTGAGCAATATACCGCTTGTAATAAATACAAAATATCACGGGTAAATAGTTACCTCGTCATTCAATTTTATTTTATTTTTCTAAATAATTTATATATATAATATTATTTTTTAGTAAAACTACCAGTTGGGAACCGTCAAAGGAAGCCAAAACAGTATTTACGTCTGTAATTAAAAGGCCCAGCCAAAATGACTTTGGGCCATCCAAAACTGAAATCCTGGCACCGTGCCTGCAGTGCATTACACCCAGTCAGAAGCCCTGGATAACAAAGGAGGTCAAAACTCTCCTCAAGGACCGTAATGCCACCTACATGTCCAGCGTCAGAGCTCCAAACCGTGCTGCTAGAGCCAACCTGAAGAGAGGCATCATCAGCGGCCTCAATGACTACCGTCTGATAGCACTCGTACCGGTCATCATGAAGTGCTTCGAGAGGCTGGTCCCGCAGCACATCAAAGCCAGCCTCCCACCCTCCTTCGACCCACACCAGTTTACCTACAGAGCAAATAGGTCGACTGAGGATGCCATCGCCACAGCTCTTCACGCTGCACTGACCCACCTTGAACACCAGGGGAGCTACAGTATGTGAGGATGCTTTTCAGAGACATTAGCTCTGCCTTTAACACGGTCAGACTGGTTACTAAACTTACTGACCCAGGTATTTCCCAACCCACCTGCTACTGGATCAAGGACTTTCAGACCAACCACACCCAGACTGTTAGACTAGGCCCCCACCTCTCCTGTGTGTTGAGCCCCATCCTCTACGCCCTCTACACTCATGACTGCATCCCCATTCATTCAGTCGTCTGCAGACGACACGACTGTGGTTGGAATTATCTCAGGAGGAGACGAGACAGCCTACAGGGATGAAGTCCAAGTACTGACAACATGATGTTCAGAGAGCAATCTCGTCCTGAACTCCTCAAAAAACAAATAACTCATAATAGACTTCTGGAAGAACAGTGCAGACCCTGACCCATTTTACATCAACGGGGACTGTGTGGAAAGGGTCCCTTCTTTCAGGTTCCTGTGCACGCACATCGCCGATGATGTCTCCTGGTCTACCAACACCACCGTTGTAGTCAAGAAGGCGCAGCAGCGACTCCGCGTCCCTGAGGATCCTCAGGAAAAAACAACCTGCCGGAGAAGCTGCTGGTGTCCTTCTACTGCTGCTTCATTGAGAGTGTGCTGGCGTACTGCAACACTGCGTGGTATGCCAGCTGCTCAGCAGCAGACATGAGCAGACTTCCGGGGGTCATCAACATGGTCCAGAAGATCATCTGCCGATCACTGCCATCTCTGGACGACTTATTCAGCCTTCGCTGCCTCAGTAGAGCAGCCGATATAATAAAAGACCTACCCTGGACACTATCAGTTTGACCTGCTGCCCTCTGGCAGACGCTTAAGGTCCATCAAATCACAGACAAACAGACTCAAAAACAGCTTCTACCCCGGAGCCATACGTGAAATGAACACTGTCAAACACCGACACCGACTGTCTACACTGACTATCAGCACTTTCACTTACAGCTACATTCCAACTGCAGTCCAACATTTGCATGCATATATTGTACACTGCTCGGATGTTTTTATAGAGCCGATACAACTCAGAAAACGTGCAATATTCAGAAGTGCAATATCTTTCTGTTTTTATGGGTCACAGCACATAGTTTTCTGTTGATAACATATATTTTATTTCTTCTTTATATATATTCAATTCAATTCAATTTAATTTATTTTTATATAGCATCAAATCATAACAGAAGTTATCCCGAGATGCTTTTTATATAGAGCAGGTCTAGACCGTACTCTATAGTTTAGAGACCTAACAAGAGATCCCACCAAGAGCATTGCAATGCGCTGTGGCCAGGAAAAACTCCCCATTTAGCGGGTAGAAACCTGGAGCAGAACCGGGCTCTGGCTGGGCGGCCATCTGCCTCGACGGGTTGGGTTTTGAGAGAGAGAGAGAGAGAGAGAGAGAGAGAGAGAGAGAAAGAGAGAGAGAGAGGGGGGGGTGGGGGGGGGGGGGGAGAAAAGAGACGGGGGGAGAGAGAGAGAGAGAGAGAGAGAGAAAAGAGACGGGGAGAGAGAGGGGGAGAAAAGAGACGGGGAGAGAGAGGGGGAGAGATGTACAGCAACCACAATAATAGCACAGCAGCTGTAAGAACTAATAAAAGTAGGACTAATAACAAAATCAATAGCAGTGGATGTAAAAGAGTGATTATACAACTATCAGAATTAATAGCTGTAATAATAATAGAAGTATAACTAATACTACTAATAATAATGATGGTAGTAGTGGGTGTCAAGCAGGCAGCAGGTGTAACCCAGATCCAGGTGTAACCCTGATCCATGGTTTCCTGCGAGACGAGAAAGCACAAGGACTCTGGGGAAGAAATCAAGTTAGGAACAATGAATGGGACATGAATAGATCAAAGAGGAAAGTCTTTAGCCTACTCTTAAATGTGGAGAGGGTGTCTGCCTCCTGGACTGAAACTGGGAGCTGGTTCTACAGAAGAGGAGCTTGATAGCTGAAGGCTCTGGCTCCCATTCTACTTTTGGAGACTCTAGGAACCTCAAGTAACCCTGCTGCATTCTGGGAGCGCAGTGCTCTAATGGGGAAATAGGGTACTATGAGCTCTTTAAGATATGATGGGGCCTGACCGTTTAGCGCTTTGTAGGTGAAGAGGATGATTTTAAATTCTATTCCAGATTTTACAGGCAGCCAGTGTAGAGAAGCTAATACAGGAGTTATATGATCTCTTTTTCTAGTTCTTGTCAGTACACGTGCTGCAGCATTCTGGATCAACTGGAGAGTCTTAGGAGACTTATTGGAGCAGCCTGATAATAAGGAGTTGCAGTAATCTAGTCTAGAAGTAAGTTTTGAGACAAGATGTGTCTGATCTTCGTAATGTTACGTAGATGAAAGAAGGCAGTCCTTGAGGTTTGTTTTATGTGAGAGTTAAAGGACATATCCTGATCGAAGATAACTCCCAGATTCCTAACGGTGGTGCTGGAGGCCAGGGCAATGCCATCTAGAGTAACTATATCATTAGATCATTTGTTTCGAATATATGTTTGATGCATGCACAGTCAGGACTGCTACTTATTTTGGTTGTACTTTGTGCAATGACAATAAAGGAATTATCTTCTATTCTAGCACACAATGTGTTAAAACTAGGACCAGACAAAGGATCCTAATTGACTTTCCATTGGCAGTGTTTCTGTGGTCCCAACACGTAACTGTAACACATCACGTACCACCACCAAGTAATATGCTGTTAAGAGGTCGTGGTCATGTCACGTATTCCGGCTGACTGATACTTACTTTAGGCTGTCTCATATTTAGTCTTTATTTGAGAATAAACATGTCCTCTATTGACTGGCTGATGACACCTCTTTAGTTTCTCTGATATGTGAGAACCAGATAAAATGCTTTGCTCTCTTTTCTCTACAACCTTATTTTTTTCTTTTTTCTTTCTCATTCTTCTTTTCCTACCTTCCTCAACTCACCCTACCTTCTTTATGTTTCTCTGTCAAACCCATTGCTCTGTCTTCTCTCTGTCTCCATCCGCCTGCATCGGCATAGAGAAAAACACTAATTGCCGTCCTCTCAAATCACATGAAAGCATCAGGTGGTTCAGTGTCTTCAGATAAAAGAAAGGAGGGTGGAAGGAGGGCAAAGAGATAGAGAGGAGGATCAGAGGTGTCTCTACATACTGCAGGTATGGAGGTATATTACCTTTTTATTTCTTCCTTTCTTCCTTTATCTCTCTCTGAGTTATGTAACACTTTACATGGCATGATGTGGCTGTATGGGGAAGGTTGTAGAACTATAACCACAACTTTGATCAGAAATATATTAAACTGCAGTGATCCAAGCTTTATATTCACTGGAGCAATGCTGTGATTTTCTAGATAACTGCAGTAGTATCTGGCTCCTACAGATTGTGCAAACCTTGCTGAACTGTAAAATGTTCTTAAAATGAAATGTGACATTTTGTCTGAAGATCTACACAAAATCAATAATATGCCTTTGCTGCTTGCCTCCTAACTATACATATATTTCACTTCAACATTGTCTCTGTACAGCCATTTTAAACTGTAGTGGAAGTTTACTACAGTAATGAAACACCACACCATGCTGTGACAACAAATCAAAGCTCAATTGCAATTCTTTGTAAGAAAACACGAAATGTGTGAAAACTCACTCTCACACAAAACACAAACACATTTCATTATATTGTTGAGAACGATGGCTGAACTTCTTCCTCCTGCTCCTCAGTATTCTGTTCCTCAGTGTACAGGTGTTTCTGTTTAACAGGTAACAGTGTTATCTGGTGAAATTCAGCCAAATGTATCCACACATACACTACACGGGCACTGCCACCCATACTGTCAATCACAGTGTGTTGTCCCCCTGCACAAAGCAGCCACCCATGCACCACTTGACTGTTTAAAACTGTCTCTTTATAACATCGGATCTCTCACTAGCAAAGGTTGGCTGATTCACGACTTTATTATGGACAACAAACTGGACCTTTTATGCCTCACTGAGACCTGGCAACAGCCAAATGATTTCTCCCAGCTTAATGAAGCTGTCCCACCTGGTTTTGCATACATTAGCAAACCCAGTGCATCCGTGACGGGGGGGGGGGAGTGGTCTTGCTGTGCTCTATTGTGACGGACCATCTCCTTCAGAAACATTAAACACATCAACCCCACAGATCTCGACACCCTTATTAACTCCTCCCCCAGTCCTCCCCCATCCTCCTCACCTGCTGAACTGGTGAGTCACTACAGTAACTGTCTCTCCTCTTCCCTGGATACCCTGGCCCCCCTGAAAAACCGCACAGTCTCCTACTTCAATGGTCAGAAGACCACCCCCACCTCACGCCTCAGCCCCATGGGAGCTAGGACGTTCATTCAAATCCCACCTCAAAACTCACCTGTTTAAACTGGCTTATTCACTGTAGTGCAGGGGTGCCCAATACGTCGATCGCGATCTACCGGTCGATCGCAAAGGTAGTGTGGGTAGATCGCATGGCATTAAAAAAAAAAAAAAAAAAAAGTTTTTTTTTTTTTTTTTTAAATAGACGTCAGCCAACAAATTGCAACACTGTTTCACCTGAACTCATCTGGAGTGGAGGATGAGATTTTGACACTACAAGCTGACATTCAGCTTAAGTCCAGGGCTCATGGACAGTTCTGGAACTTACTCACAGAGGAAAAGTACCTCAACATGAGGAAATGTGCTACCTCCTTGACTGCATTATTCGGCTCCACTTATTTATGCGAGTCAGCCTTTTCCCACATGAAGATTATTAAGTCCAAATACCGTTCCACCTTGACTGATGATCATTTGGAAATGTGCTTGAGGCTGGCTATCAGCAGCTACTGTCCGGACTATGCATCCCTGGCTGATTCCATTCAGTGCAAGTCATCAGAGTAAGGTAATGACAAAAAATGTACAGTTATATTGTACAATATGGGTTCATGCAGTTATGCAAGGTACACCAACATATATTGTACATATAAAGAATACTCAATATATTTATAAATAAATATATGTTTTGCATTTTTATAGTAGGTAGATCATTTTGACTTTGTCATTTTATAAGTAGCTCGCATGCTGAAAAAGTGTGTGCACCCCTGCTGTAGTGAGTCCATCAGTCCATCACATGTCTGTCTAAATGTGTCTTTGTCATGTCTGGCTGGTTTTATCTGTTTGAGTATAATTTTATCTTTGTAAGGTGTCTTTGGGTGTCTTGGAAGGCGCCACCAAATAAAATGTATTATTATTATTAGTAGTAACTTTTATGTACCTGAGGCCTGTACTACGAAGCAGGATTTAGCGTTAGCAAGGTAACTTCAGGGTTAACCCCTCAGGGTTTTTCGTCCTACGAAGGTGGATCACTTCTTACCGGGTATAAGACAAATGAGGAAGATTAAGTCATAATCAGACTAAAAACAACACAGTTTAAACTGACAGATGCAGGAAGGACAGCTGGCTGTATGCTGTGGGTGTTTACTGCTTTGAATAGATGTTTTTATATATATTTTTTTTTACTTGCTCTTGAGTCCGTTTCACACCGCCTGAGACGGGGACGCAGCTGAAGGTTGAAATAGTCATAGACGCCATATGTTAGCTGCAGGATATAATGAAGTGTAATCCTTTCATCCATTGCACTCCTTAAAAGCTATTTATATCTAGACGACTATATCTGACTTTTGAGTATTCCGTTAAATTAATAAGCCTATTAATTTACTCAATCACACATCGGGAGTTTTTTCTTTCACCAGCTGTCCTTCCTGCATTTTGCAGCTTCAACGGTGTTACTTTTAGTCTGGATTATGTGTTTAACTTCTTTGTATTTGTCTAATATAGTTTCTTCCTTTGTAAAATGTGCCACTCTGTCTGTCTGTCTGCAGTCTGTAGACTTGTCCATGTCTGTGATTGGTCATATGTTGCAAACACCTCCCCGTTCATGTGATCGCGCTCACAGCCAGACTGAGAAACCCTGGGTTGATTTACCGAGTTGATAACCAGCGTCGTAGGACCGCTATCTTGTTTGTTAGGGTTAGTGTAGCCAGATAAGGAGAAGATACCCTGGGTATGTTGAACTCGCTTCGTAGTACAGGCCTCTGGTTGACGTAGATAATAAACACAGAGGAGTATTTATTATTATATTATTCCTCTCCGGGAACCATCACCTTAACGTGGTGGAGAAGTTTGTGTGTCCCTATGACCCTGAGGGCTGTGTTGTCTGGAGCCTCGTGCTCCTGGTAGGGTCTCCCATGGCAAATTGGTCTTAGGTGAGGGGCCGGACTAAGAATGGTTCACAAAAAACCCAATGACGACACGAGGCAGAGGAGGAGTTACCCGGCCTGGAGGAAGCCCGGGGCCCACGTCTGGAGCCAGGCCCAGACGGAGGGCCCGTCAACGAGCGTCTGGTGGCCGGGCTTGCCACGGAGCCCGGCCGGGGATACCCCGAAAAAGGAACGTGGCACCCCCCTCCTCTCCATCCTGTGGGCTCACCACCTGCGGGAAAAACCGCTTGGGTCGGGTGCGCTGCCACACGGGTGGCAGTGAAGGCCAGGGACCTCGACGGACTGGACCCGGGCGGCAGAGGCTGGCTCTGGGGACGTGGAACGTCACCTCTCTGTGGGGGAAGGAGCCGGAGCTTGTGCGGGAGGTGGAGCGCTATCAGTTGGATCTGGTAGGGCTTACCTCTACGCACAGCCTCGGTTCTGGAACCGTACTCTTGGATAGGGGTTGGACTCTATTCTTCTCTGGAGTTGCCCATGGTGTGAGGCGCCGGGCGGGTGTGGGGATACTCACAAATCCCCGGCTGAGTGCCGCTACGTTGGAGTTTACCCCGGTGGACGAGAGGGTCGCCTCCCTACGCCTTCGGGTTATGGGGGGGAAAACTCTGACTGTTGTTTGTGCGTATGCACCAAACAGCAGTTCGGAGTATTCGGCCTTCTTGGAGACCCTGAATGGAGTCCTGTATGGGGCTCCAGTAGGGGACTCCATAGTTCTCCTGGGAGACTTCAACGCGCACGTGGGCAACGATGGAGACACCTGGAGTGGCGTGATTGGGAGGAACGGCCTCCCTGATCTAAACCCGAGTGGTCGTTTGTTGTTGGACTTCTGTGCTAGTCATGGATTGTCCATAACGAACACCATGTTCGAACATAAGGATGCTCATAAGTGTACGTGGTACCAGAGCACCCTAGGCCGAAGGTCGATGATCGATTTTGTAATCGTATCATCTGATCTGAGGCCGCATGTTTTGGACACTCGGGTGAAGAGAGGGGCGGAGCTGTCAACTGATCACCATCTGGTGGTGAGTTGGGTCAGAGGGTGGGGGAAGACTCTGGACAGACCTGGTAAGCCCAAACGTGTAGTGAGGGTGAACTGGGAACGTCTGGAGGAGGCCCCTGTCCGAGAGATCTTCAACTCACACCTCCGGCGGAGCTTTTCTGGCATCCCTGTGGAGGTTGGGGGCATTGAACCCGAGTGGACGATGTTCAAAGCTTCCATTGCTGAAGCTGCGGCGGTGAGCTGTGGTTTTAAGGTCTTAGGTGCCTCAAGGGGCGGCAACCCTCGAACACCGTGGTGGACACCGGTGGTCAGGGAAGCCGTCCGACTGAAGAAGGAGGCCTTCCGGGATATGTTATCTCGGAGGTCTCCGGAGGCAGTTGCAGGGTACCGACGGGCCCGAAGAGCAGCAGCCACTGCCGTGACGGAGGCAAAGCAGCGGGTGTGGGAGGAGTTCGGAGCAGCCATGGAGAAGGACTTTCGGTCGGCACCAAAGTGCTTCTGGAAAACCATCCGGCACCTTAGGAGGGGGAAACGGGGAACCATCCAAGCTGTGTACAATAAGGATGGGACACTGTTGACCTCAACTGAGGAGGTAATCGGGCGGTGGAAGGAGCACTTTGAGGAACTTCTGAATCCGACCAATACGCCCTCTATGGTAGAGGCAGAGCTGGAAGCTGATGGGGGACCATCATCAATTACCCTGGTGGAAGTCACTGAGGTAGTCAAACAACTCCACAGTGGCAAAGCCCCGGGGGTTGATGAGATCCGCCCAGAAATGCTGAAGGCTCTGGGTGGGGAGGGGCTGTCTTGGATGACACGTCTCTTCAACACCGCGTGGAAGTCGGTGACAGTGCCTAAGGAGTGGCAGACCGGGGTGGTGGTTCCCCTTTTCAAAAAGGGGGACCAGAGAGTGTGTGCCAATTACAGGGGTATCACACTGCTCAGCCTCCCTGGTAAAGTCTACTCCAAGGTGCTGGAAAGGAGGGTTCGGCCGATAGTCGAACCTCGGATCGAAGAGGAACAATGCGGATTCCGTCCTGGCCGTGGAACAACGGACCAGCTCTTCACTCTCGCAAGGATCCTGGAGGGGGCCTGGGAGTATGCCCATCCAGTCTACATGTGTTTTGTAGACTTGGAGAAGGCATATGACCGGGTCCCCCGGGAGATACTGTGGGGGGTGCTGCGGGAGTATGGGGTGAGGGGGGCACTTCTCAGGGCCATCCAATCCCTGTACGCCCAAAGCGAGAGCTGTGTTCGGATCCTCGGCAGTAAGTCGGACTCGTTTCCGGTGGGGGTTGGCCTCCGCCAGGGCTGCGCTTTGTCACCAATCCTGTTCGTGATATTCATGGACAGGATATCGAGGCGTAGTCGGGTGGAGGAGGGTTTGCAGATCGGTGTGCTGAGGATCTCATCGCTGCTTTTTGCAGATGATGTGGTCCTGTTGGCATCATCGGTCTGCGACCTCCAGCACTCACTGGATCGGTTCGCAGCCGAGTGTGACGCAGTCGGGATGAGAATCAGCACCTCTAAATCTGAGGCCATGGTTCTCAGCAGGAAACCGGTGGATTGCCTACTCCGGGTAGGGAATGAGTCCTTACCCCAAGTGAAGGAGTTTAAGTATCTCGGGGTCTTGTTCGCGAGTGAGGGGACGATGGAACGTGAGATTGGTCGGAGAATCGGAGCAGCAGGGGCGGTATTGCATTCGCTTTACCGCACCGTTGTGACGAAAAGAGAGCTGAGCCGGAAGGCAAAGCTCTCGATCTACCGTTCAATCTTCGTTCCTACTCTCACCTATGGTCATGAGTGTTGGGTCATGACCGAAAGAACGAGGTCGCGGGTGCAAGCGGCCGAAATGGGTTTCCTCAGGAGGGTGGCTGGCGTCTCCCTTAGAGATAGGGTAAGAAGCTCAGTCATCCGTGAGGGACTCGGAGTAGAGTCCTTGCTCCTTTGCGTCGAAAGGAGCCAGTTGAGGTGGTTCGGGCATCTAGCACGGATGCCTCCTGGGCGCCTCCCTTGGGAGGTGTTCCAGGCACGACCAGCTGGGAGGAGACCACGGGGAAGACCCAGGACTAGGTGGAGAGATTATATCTCTACTCTGGCCTGGGAACGCCTCGGGATCCCCCAGTCAGAGCTGGTTAATGTGGCCCGGGAAAGGGAAGTTTGGGGTCCCCTGCTGGAGCTGTTGCCCCCGCGACCCGATCCCGGATAAGCGGTTGAAGATGGATGGATGGATGGAGTATTTATTTAAAATGGATAAAGTAAAAGGTACCAGGCTTTGTGTTTGTGTTTTCGACAGCTGCCGTCGCTACGAGCAACCACGAGGCCGAGAGACAGCGGCTGTACGCTGAGTGAGAGAGGAGGGGCTGCTGTGAAATGCACTACCACTTTATGGTCGTAGTCAGATTACTGAAACAGCGCTGACTGCTACTCACTGGATGATCCAGCAGAAAAAGGAAGCCTTCTGATTGGGTGGGCCTGAGTGCCAAGTGGGTGGACACAGCTGACTCAAACATGTCTGATACTTTCTGAATGTATAAAAGGATGTGCGCAGATATAGAACAATGTTATGAAACTAGCCTGTCAGTTCTGCACACAGTCGCTTACAGAAATAAGAAGTGTGCATGTTGTTATTGTTATTGATGACTACAGCCACCCTCCATTAATAAAATACAGAGGCCTCCAGATATTGAGCAGCAGAAAGAGGTTGAGTTTCAGACTGCAAATGACTTTAATTAATTACTAGCAATCACTTTACCATTTTTCAATATTCTGCTGTTCACTGTTCATTATCACAATTAATTAGCTGAGTGATTGAGACTATTAATCTCTAATATGGAAATGATGAGCACCACTAGCACTGCATCCTCTGTCTGACATAGTACAAACACCTTGTAAAACAAACAATCCGCACCTCTTTTAAATGTGAATATGTTGAGTTAAAGGTTTAGTTTGTATTACATTACCATCATTTAAACCTTTTTTAGCCACTTGAGGGCAGCACAAACAAGCTGTAAACACAACATTACATGAAGTTGATATAATTCATCTGTAAGGAAGCATTACATCCAGCAGGCACAGAGAAACATTAGCATTCATTTGGAGTGGTATTTATGTCAACCTGATGAATGTAAGTCCATATTCAGTCCCTTTTAGATCTGTGTTTGGTCTCCACCAACTCCTGAGGGAAATATCTATATATATACATATATATTTAATATCTGCACTCTAAGAAAAAAATCCGTAGAAAAACAGATAATGTCCTGGCAGAAAATGACCAGGACATTTTCCATTAAGTTTACGGACATTTTCGTCAACCCTAAAACGTAAATTTCTGTTGATTTACAGGATGTCCTGTGCACCATTCACGGACACTTCTGTTAATCATGAAATGGAAAATTCCGTAAATTTACAGTATATCCTCCGTTCCAAGCCAAATAGTAGGCTCAACTGTACATTCTGGAGGGAAAACAGACGCTAACGTTAGCATTTTTTACATTACCTATCGGTCTTTGCGGACCACCTGAGGCTAAAACTGGGGCTAACTCTACCTGACGTCCACTGAAGTCTAAAATATAAGCATTGTTTAAACGTAAATTACAATATCAAACTTGTGTTAGTCTCAAAATGAGATATTGATATAAATATTCCTGCGTATCTGGTAACGTTAACGGTCGACAACAGCTGAACTAAACAACAAAACAGCTTTCCAACTAAAACGAAACTGAGCTAACGTTAAGTCCTGAACATAAATCACTCTGGTTAGCCATTCATTGTTGATTTTTTTACAACAGAAGTGTGAGAAAGGTTTCTCCAAATCTAAACTTTGTCGTGTGTGATGGTCTCTGCCTCTTCCAACTTTCGTGCTAGCGGAGGTTCCTGTTCCCACAATGCAGTGCGTATTTAAAAATACGGGAAAAACTCCTGTGAAAAATCAATACCGAAAATTCCTTCATATTAACGCGGTACATTAGCCCGTATTTCTATGGACTTTTCTTAAAGTCTGTCTCTAGCTGCTAAATGCTCCACTATGTTCACCACCAAGATTAATTAGTACAGCTGACAAGTGTCAGTCATGTGTAGGTTATAAAACAGAATCATTTCTTGGTGTAATGCAAGTTAAGAGAGTTTGTAATGTGTCATGTGTTTATGGGAAGAAAGTGTTCAATGTGGTTAAAATTTAGGGTGCAGTGTTATTTATTGTCAGTGTCATTGTTAGGGAGTTGTGCCAGTGGATCACCAGTAGGAGTCAGTGTCGCTACTGAAGCAGTGGATGTGACAGGAGCGTCACAGGGAAGACTCGCGTGAATAAATGAGATAATGAGAGTCTCTTTGTACAAGATGGAAGCAGAATACGCTGTGATTGTCGACCTACAGTGTTATTTTGACATGGTGATGTTATTTAGGAATTCTGTGTTAGGGCGATGTTTACACTGTACTTCTGTGACACTGTGGTCAGTTCTGTGATGGTTTAGCGCGTGTTAGCGACTGTATTACTGCTTCAGTTTAGCCAGTTAGCAGCTAATACGAGGTTTACAGCTGCCATGGTAGCAACATTAGAACAGAGGTCAGCAACCTGCGGCTCCGGAAACACATGCAACTCTTTAGCTTCTCTTCAGTGGCTCCCTGTGGATTTTTTAAAATGAAAATGAATAACTATTTTTTGTTTACATTTTAATTGTAATTTATCATTGTTGTAGGTCTATGGTACGACGGAGTAATAAGGCCACATTGAGGAAAAGAAATAAATCTGAAATTTTGAGAGTAAAGTCATTATATCACGAGAATAAAGTCATAGAATTTCGAGAAAAAAGTCGTAGTATTATGATAATAAAGTCATAATATTATAAAGTAGTAATTTTACGTGTTATTTTCTTTTTTTCTCTTAAAGTTATAACTTAATTCCCGTAATGTTCCAACTTTTTTTCTCGTTAAGTGATGACTTTATACTCGTAATATTACGACTTTTTTTTCTCGTAAAGTTACGAATTTATTCTCGTAATGTTACGACTTTTTTTCACGTAATATTATGACTTTATTGTGTAAATCTCAGATGTTTTTTCCCTCAATGTGGCCCTAATACTCTGTCATACATTGTCTCTTTGGCCCTCACTGCATTAGACTTATATACTATATACTTAGACTATAAACTGTGTTACTTTCATTACAATGATCAAATGTTTTGCGGCTCCAGACAGATTTTTCTTTGCCTAAAATGGTTCTTTTGATAGTAAAGGTTGCTGACCCCTGCATTAGTAGGAGCGCAGGGCGATATAGCTTTGACAATGAGTCCTGATGTGAGGGACCTGCCGTCGCTCATATTAGCCTTTTGTATGATAGTTTATGAAGAAATATGGTGTTATGCTGAGCTAATATTATCTGTATGGAAATTAATCAGACATATTACCCTTGAAAGACTCGAGAGGTGGAGTAATCTGTGATTTTTGTGCATTTCTGGCATTTTGTTAGTGTTTATTGTGAATAAGTGAGATAATGAGAATCTCTGTGTACAAGATGGAAGCAGAATACGCTGTGTGGTGATTGTCAACCTAAAGTGTTATTCTGACATCTTGCAGAACATCTTAATTAAATGTGCATCATCACCGCTACACATATACTCATCCATAAGTGAGACAGCAATGTTTTTTCCAGAGCTGACAGGGTGGAAGAGGTTGTCTCTGTGATCGCTCCACATGCACATCTGCATGGTGCAAACTTAGAGCTGTGGGGTGAGGGGAGGGGGAATCAGCTTTTTGTTAAGAACCTCAATATTGTGTGGTACCCGTCCTTGTGTCACTAAACCTAAATGTTGGAGATATTTCAGCCTTCCTGTACGTTTGTAGTGTCTGACTGCCGTAAACAGTGATGCTTGTGCAGGTGTAGGACAGATATACAATGTCCTTGTGTTCCACATGGATGCTTTGGATTTACTCCTCTTCTCTTGGAGTATGATGTATGTGAAATATTGAGGCCTACATTTTATATTTATCACTCTTTCTGCTTCTGATCTTTATCCTGCCATGTCTCATTAACATCCGGCTCAAGTGGGCATCACTCATGTATACCCAGTTTCAATCATGACCGTTAAAGAAATTAAAGTATAAGCTGTAATAAAACACCCACTTTTGACAGCAGCAGTCAGAAATCATTTTAATTGTCTTGGCTATCTCTCTTTCTCTCTGTTCACAAATCTTAAGTAATAGTCGAGACATCTTTTTTCACTAATAAACCTCTTTCCACATATATAGATTTTTTTTAATGTCTTGTTTATGACTAAAGGTTGCACTAAAAATGAATATTTCAAGAGCAGAAAACCACTTTCAAATCATGATTATGCTTCTGGGAATCAGAAATACTTATCACCTGTCAAAAACAGTTTGCCTGTCGTCCTCCTGCTGTTGTTGTCTCCTTCGCTTCAGACTAAAATACCTCTTTTTCTCAATCCATCCTCCCTCCAGCACCTAATTAGAGCACACCTTCACCTCATTTAAGCTCAGCAAGCACGCACACGCACACGCACACCCACACACACACACACACACACACACACACACACACACGGTAACACTAAGCAGAGCTGCTTTATTCCATCTCTCATTTGCTGCATTGCAACGTTCAATAAGTGAACCCCATCAGCACACGTTTCACACACACATGGAGGATTTGAAATGCCTTAAATGGAAACAAATCAAACACAGAAATAAAGTGAAATAAAATACATATTGAAAACATGTTAAATGACTGTTAGTGAATGGTAGTTAGCCTTTTGTTGTTGGGTTTCATTGTGAATGTCACGACGCCTGCCAACTCTTAGTTTATTCATTCATCTGTTCTGTTTTCATGCCTCCTCACTAACCCTCTCATGTCAGAGGCCTCCCTTAAACCTGCAGCAGGCCGTATATTTCAAAAAATTCCATAATAACCGTCATTTCATTGAGAGAGCGTTCCTATTGGCTGTGCTGCGGTCATGTGATGACCGGGTTCCTGGCATTCTTTCAAGAGATCTCAACATGGGTGCCGGGTCACAAACTTTCTCATTGTACAGCTAAACCGTGCACTACAAGATGTTTCCGAGAACATTTGAGGAGAGAAATAGACATTAACGTAACAGAATATTGATTCATATTTTATCTACGTCAGATTCACGACGTGTTCTTAAACCACAGAGTTGTTCGTAACTGCGTTCTCATAATGATGAATCCCATTTCCTCCTAAGTTGAAGGCATGTGCCAGTTGATCCTAAATTAGTAAATTAATTAGTAAGACAGTCCCCATTAAAGGGCATGAGACTGCAGGGCCGTGTGCACACAGATTGAAAAGAAAACATCCAAGATGGCGCTAACTACGGCTGCTGGTGCACGTTTTTCTTGTTTTTTTGTTTCTTTAGTTTTTGGTGAAAGTTCACGGATTGTTTTCTCAAGAGAAGACATCCTAAACCTCAGGGAATCCACCCCAGCAGAGCTATTCCCCCAACATTCTGGCGCTGGTTCGCTTCAGACAGAGAGGATTTAAAACTCCGCGGTCCGCGATATTCCTCTCCAACGTGCGCTCACTGTGCAACAAAGTGGACGAGTTGCTGCTGATGGTTAGAATCAACAGAGACTTTTCCCTCTCTTCTGTCTTGTGTTTTACCGAGTCGTGGCTGTGTGGCTCTATACCAGACTCTGCGCTGCAGCTGCCCGGCTTCCAGCTGTTCCGAGCCGACCGCGACCCGTAGTTATCACACAAATCTAAAGGTGGGGGAATATGTTTCTATATTAACAACGGCTGGTGCAAGGACGTGACAGTGCTTCAGCGGACATGTTCTCCGGATCTGGAATCCTTTATTTTCAATTGCAAACCCTTTTATTCCCCCTGTGAATTCTCCTTCATTCTGGTCGGCGTTTACATCCCGCCGCAAGCTCATGTGGAGCTCGCGCAGCGGCAGCTTGCCGACCAGATACGGGAAGTTGAGAGGAAAAACCCGGACTCTCTAGTTATCGTCCTTGGAGACTTTAACAAAGGGAATTTATCACAGGAACTCCCAAAATATAGACAGTTCAATAAATGTCCGACCAGAGAGGAGAACACGCTTGACAAATCACGCCGTTCCCCGCGCTGCGCTGGGAAACTCCGACCACGTCTTGGTCCATCTCATCCCCTCTCTCAGGCAGAGGGTCAAACTGGCTAGACCGGTTATGAGGAGTACCAAGAAGTGGAGCAGCGAGGCAGTGGAGGATCTGCGTGAGTGCCTGGACTGCACGGACTGGGAGATGTTTAGGACCGCCACTGACAGTCTGGACGAATACACAGAGGCTGTGACGTCGTATATCAGCTTCTGTGAGGACAGCTGTATACCGACGCGCACCAGGGTTCACTACAACAACGAGAAGCCCTGGTTCACAGCCAAACTCAAACAGCTTCGTTTGGTTAAGGAAGAGGCATTTAGGAGTGGTGACAGAGAGGGTTTTAAAGAGGCTAAATACGTGTTTGGCAAGGCGATGAGGGAGGCCAAACGGCAGTATTCAGAGAAACTAGAAGAGCAGTTTTCAGACAACGACTCTGCCTCAGTCTGGAAAGGGCTGAGGCAAATCACAAACTATAAGCCCAAACCGTCCCACTCCACGAATGACCTCCGACTTACGAATGAGCTGAATGAGTTCTACTGTAGATTCGATGGACGAAGTACCAGTCCTGACTACATCTCCTCACCCCCCAGCCATCAGCCACCAGCAGTTAATACCAGCACCCCCCAGCTTTCTCCACAAGCACCCAGCCTGTACACATCCCTCCCCCCCTTCACACCTCTGTCCATCCAGGAGGGGGAGGTCAACAGGCTCTTCAAAGGACAAAACCCCCACAAGGCAGCCGGCCCAGACGCTGTCTCACCTGCAACCCTCAAACACTGTGCAGACCAGTTGTCTCCAGTGTTTACAGGGATCTTCAACACATCACTGGAAACCTGCAGGGTGCCTGCCTGCTTCAAAGCCTCCACCATCATCCCGGTCCCCAAGAAGCCAAGGATCACAGGTCTTCAGGATTACAGACCCGTCGCTCTGACCTCTGTGATAATGAAGACTTTTGAACGCCTTGTGCTCCACCACCTAAAGACAATCACCAACCCACTGCAGTTCGCCTACAGAGCCAACAGATCTGTAGACGACGCAGTAAATATAGCCCTCCACTACGTCCAGCACCTGGACTCCCCTGGCTCCTATGCCAGGATCCCTGCTGAGGGTGCCTGACTCCACCTGCAGGTGGATCACAGACTTTCTAACAGATAGGAGTCAGCACGTAAGGCTGGGGAAGCAAGTCTCCGACACCCAGACTATCAGCACCGGTGCCCCCCAAGGCTGCGTTCTCTCCCCACTGCTCCTCTCCCTGTACACCAACGGCTGCACCTCCAGACACCAATCTGTCAGGCTCCTTAAGTTTGCAGACGACACCACCCTCACCGGCCTCATCTCCGAGGGTGATGAGTCTGTGGGACTCTTCAACAGCCCCTCTGCCCCCCTATGACTGTCTCTCTCTCACACACACACACACACACACACACACACTACTGCCCCCCGCCCAACTATCTCTCTCTCTCTCTCTCTCTCTCTCTCACACACACTATGGCCCCGCCGACACTGACTCTCCCCCTCTCTCAAACACTCTCAATACCACCCCCTACTGTATCCCTCTCTCTCCCTCTCTCCCTCTGGTACCTGATTGTTTGCACACCAGTAATATTTGCACTATCTGTTTATATTATGTTTATTTTTGTTTAAAGCTTATTTTGTATATTGTATACTGGTAGAAATTCAATTTTGTTTTATTCTTATTTTATTCTAATGTTTTTATCTATTCTTTTGTTATTATACTGTTTACTTGCACCAACAAAACCAAAGCAAATTCCTTGTGTATACCTCTTACACCTGGCATTAAACATGATTCTGACTCTGAGAAAAAAAAAAAAGAAAAAAAAAAAGAAGGAGAGAAGGAAGTCAAGAATGGCCAAAGGAAAGTCTGAAGAGGGGTGGAGCCCCGCACCAAAGTTTATAATATTCCTCAAATCAATAATCAAGTTAAAATGGTGAGAAATGATGTTGAAATAGAAATAGTGCATGAAAATGGATGTATAGTTGTCTCATAGTTCCATACAGTACCTACTGTGTGGAGGTGAAACACATACTAAACCAACACTAGAAGAAGAGAGAATGGGATTATTACCAACCAACCAGTTATTAACTTACATGCTTTAAAGGTTTATGATCTAGTTGATGAGAAAACTTCAAAGTTACTGTACGAAGCACAAAATAATGTGCTTCCTGACTGTATTCAGAGGTTGTTAGAATTAGAGAGGGCCAGTAGGAATGGAGGGGAACAGGTATGTTTAAAACAAGGAATAAAAAATGTGCAGTTAAAATAACACATGGTCCACAACAGAGCCATACCGCCAAATAAATATATATCTGAAAATGGAAATAAAGTTTTTGGGATGCATGGGATGCTATTACTTATTCAGTGTTGAAGTGTTAGTGTCGTTTTCATTTTAAAAGACCAAAATGCTTTTTAAAACAATGAAAATAATTATTAAAAATAATAAAAAAATATTATTATAATTTGAATCCAACTGTAGAATTGAAGACAGTACAATAACCAGTTATTTTGCACGAACATGTCAGAACTCAAACGTGAGGAAGTGTGCTCTTGAGTGTGCTTGTAGATTCTGTTCCTACCTCAGAACAAATCCCCAAAAAGGAAACAAGCGGTGAATGACAGAGTCTTTGTGAAAACTGAGTAAGTGGGTTTTAAGAATACATTTCTTCCTAAGAATGGTTGGTGAATGAGGCCCATTGTCTATTTTATTTTAAAATATGCATCATTGAATATCAATATAATACGTACACAAGAAGTATGGTTAAGTAGACACATTTAAAGGGTGACAGACTGTAACTGTGTTAAAACTAAATGTCAAATCTTGTAAAGGGGTATCTTCCCCCAGGACCCAGTGAAGATGCCCCCCCGCCTGGGAAAGATGCCCCCGCCCTAGGGGGATCTTGTCTCACAAGTCATTTTGATCTATACAAACTTGCTATTTATGCATAACATTAACTTACTTACTGCAACATACTGTAAATGTTACATAACACACACATCACCGTGGATGCTTATAACAAAGAATTCAAGCTAGCTAGCAAGCTAATATTGCTATTATTGTCTTAGCCCAGTCTACCCTGTTGTAGTTCACTTTAGTTCTATGTTTGATTTATTTCTATTAAGGCATTTAAAATGTTCCGTACACACATGCACGTACAATACATGACAACGTACATAGGCACATTTATGTAACAGTGAATACACAGAAACACACAAGCTTAAAGAAGCCCACACACGCACGCACGCACGCACGCACGCACGCACGCACACACACACACACACACACACACACACACACACACACACTTCATTACTCACACTCATGCTGTCTTCTGATGTTTCACTTTGTAACTTGTTTTTTAAAAGGAATTCATCTTTGACAGGTTGTAATTCATCTGCTGCTGCTATGGCAAGCTGAGGAAAAGTAGCTCTTCCAAAACAAAACAAAATGAATAAAATCAAACAGTAATGTCAAAAGAAAAAAGATCATTCAAAAAGAAAAAAGCACTAAACCATCTGAAGAGCTCTCCTGTCGTCTGCTTTAGTCTCTCGCCTTGTTTTGAGCGAGTGAAAATGTTGTAAGTTTCTGATGTGATTGCAGATTTTTCACTGCTCTCCAACTACATGAATTGTAACTATGGCTTCCTTCAAACATGTTTAGATCTGAGCTGTAGCTGCTCCTGACTGGTTGAGCTATCACAGACTTTGAGTCATTTCACAATGTGTAATTACAGTAGCTGTAAGTAGACCAGACATTTTGGTTACACTCATTACAAAAGCATATATCATAATCCTGAAGATTTTCATGAAATATATACAATAGGGTTGGGTGGTAGATCAACTTTTTCAGGTATATTGATACATTTTATATATAGGATGAGACAATACCTTTTATATTGATGTCGTTTCATGTTGCGTTACATAACGTTTCTTCCATAAAGCTGTACCAGTGAATGCATCTCTCAGCGTGACCCCCCCCTCCAGCCTTATAAACGTGGCAGTATGTACAGTATGAATGTACTGTATGTACAGTTTGTACTGTATGTACTGTATGTCATGTAGACTGACTGAGTGATAAAGTTGCTGAGTGATGAAGTTACAACATTGGTCAAACTAAGTGATACAGTTGCACTGTTGGCCATTGCTATTTCATAATGAATGGGAAACGTTGCCTCCTCGATCAATGAGCTGATCCACTTTTTTTCTGAAGGCCTATAAAATATATATTTTCCTGTTTATGGGTTTCAAACATGGTAAATCTTGTAGTTGGTGGGTGTTGCCATGGGCAGCTTGAAATCAGATTGAGGTTGCTCATGGTATGAGGCAAATTATTGATGGCAAATTATTAACTTACTTCTTTATCAAAAAAATTTGTTTGTTTGGCTGCACTGTTAGGATTAGCATTAGGGTTGGGGTTAGGGTTAGGGTATGCACCAGTTGCTCTCCGGTTGTATTGCAGACAAAATAGCTGCTCAAGGGGCGTTTGCTGCCCCCAGAAATCTGCCACCTGTTGTATTAATCTGCACGTGCCAATAAACATGGATGTCACCAAATCAACCAGGACTGAAAGGATTTTAACTTAATGTAATACTGAATTTACATTCAATTTCTGTAATATTTTGTATATTAAATGTTACTTTTATATAACCAGACTCATCCCTGTTTATAAAGCAGTATACAACATCCATTAGAGAATCCAAGCAGCAGGCTATTACTTTAGAATCAAAGACAGGTCATGAAGCCGCAGTCCCTCCATGTGTATTTAAAGATAGAAGTGCAGCAGACAGCAGTGTTTCCTTAAAGACAGCGATGTACAAATGGACACTTTTTTATCATGACAGATAGAAACTCAAATGAGAGGTGGGACTCTGCTTTGCACATTGTAACACATGATGAGTCAGGGAACTGCAGAAGAATAAGTTGAAGCAAGCCCAGCGCTAACTAAGCAATTTGTCACAGATGACTGAGTAGATGGGTTAAACTTAATTAATATTTTAATGGGAGAATGTACCTTTTGTATGCTCGACTTTCAAGATGGATGAGTTGTGCAGCTTCCCTGTGCAGCTGAGGTGGAAGTCTGGTCAGGGAGTTTTTTCCCTCTGTGGAAAGTGATGATGTCATCTTTGCTGATCCTTGCTACAACTGTTTGTCCTTGGTTCATTATGATAACTCTAATACTCAAATTTATGATGTTTTCTACTTGTTTGTTTTGAATAAAATACAGCAAGGATACTGAAAAATAAATGAATTATATTAGTTTTAAAGACATTGTATGCGTTACATCTAGTGGTAGAATTATTAGAGCTAGTATTTACTAGAAGTGTGAAAATTTCTGGATTCTAAGGGTGCTTTCACATCTGGGACCTGGGCCCGGATCCGAGTACACTTGTCCCAAAAGTCCAGTTCGATTGATTAGTGTGAGCGCTCCGTACCGTACTCGGGTACGGTTCGCATCAGGTGTGAAAGCTGACCGTACCGAAACACGGAAATGGACCGCTATTTAACGTGAGTAACGTTAGCAGTTAGCAAGTAGTTTTGAAAGGGCAGGCTTTTTTCAACGCTGCCAGTCTCCTCCAAAATCTGTATACACATAAAACAGTTTCATATCTACAGTATGTCGGTATCTGCGCGCAGCATGCACCGATCTCATCCTCTGAACTGCACGGCCGTGGATGATACAGCAGGAAGGCCGGCGAGAGGTTCCTTAAAATATAGACAATAGGTGATGGGGTTGAGTGATGTTTGTTATTTTATTTAGCTGATTTAATGGTCTGTCTGTGAAGAACAAGAGCTGCTCAGCTGTTCAGCTGGCAGAGAGAGAGAGACGGGGGGGGGGGGGGGGGGGGGTAGACAACGTGTAGAGTCGGCCTATTTGCACATCAAACGCGGTGAAATAAAAGTTTACACTAGAACAGCTGATCTCAACCTAAACAAGTACACGTGGATGATGACGTAGTGTACTCGGGTACGAAACAACTTTACTAATGTGAAAGCTGAACGGAGAGGGGGGGGCAATCGTACTCGGGCACGGTACGGATCAGTCGTACCTAATGTGAAAACGTCTTAAGATGCATCGCGATGCAAACGTGGATGTCAAATTATTGTTTAAATATGTGCAGTATCCCAACTTGAGAGAGATTGAAACATCCACTCGAAGATTTGAACTGGAATCCACTCAAAGACAAACAGCTTTTCCTTTTTCTCTCCTTTATTTTGTAGGTTGAGTCGAAAGTTCATTTCATTTGGGAATTATTAGCCATTAGTCATTAGCCATTGGGTGAAAAACCTTTGAAATAGAAAAAATACAGAAAAGAAAATATACACATTATTACAAAATAAGTATAAATAAGAAAAAAATCATTTTTTGAGACTTTGCAAAATTCATTAATCCTTATTTAATTTAATACACACACTCATATTAAATGCCTCATGTTAAATGCAAATAAGCAAATGCCTGGGCTGCCATATAGACTTTGCCTTAACATAAAGGTAATATGTATATGTGTATTATATTATTTTATTGAATTACTATTTTTAAGTATTTATTTAAACACAAAGTATTTTATAATTACGTTTGAGTTCATATTAAATCACGCAGTAATTTTAAACTACATTTCCCAAAAGCCCATGTACTTCTCACCACATTTGTGAATGAATGAACCAGGATATGCCCACACTTAACAGACAAATCAACAAACAATCAACACCCTTTTAGCGCTTTGATCGTCACAATTCACCGCCTCTCGCTGTATTATCTGCCAGACATTCAGATGGATTCAAAATAAACCATCGGCAGCATTAAACAAACGATCTGCTACAAACAGAGTTAAACTACCGGCACAAACAGACGGACTACCGTTCCCCGGTGCATAACAGCGCTAAACAACAGCATCAGCGATCTCCGCCAGGTAAACAGTCTCTCAGTCTGTGATCCAGTATTCTTACCGGCTGCCTCTCACACTTTGTAGAGGTCCGTTCTGCACGTAGTCTTACTGCAGCTGTTTGAATGACAGCCCTGCTTGTTGGCGCGCTGCTAACTTTTCAGGACCCTTTTTACTGTGACACTGAGTGTTGCTTTTCTAAACTCCGGGGGCGTAATTAGATTAATTAGTCCCCTCTGGTTTACCCCCTGAGCACTCAGTTTTTCTAGTGGACTTATTCATTTACAAATTACTTTCTGATTTATTTATTTTCTATTTTTCTATTTATATTATTTTCTTAATTGCTATTTATTAATATTTATAAAGCTTAATTTCCTGGAAACTTCAGTTTGACTTGACAGTGGATGATTCTGCATCGATGCAGCGACAGAATGTAATTGGGAGCTTGGAAACTGTGTTTCTCTACCACTGCCTCCCCAAAACAGACAACGTGTGTGAGAGTATTTACTGAGTTCTGCTGTCATTTCCTGTTGTGTTAGTTTCTCTCCTCTTCTCTGTGTGTCACCGAAGGCGGGGCTCTGTGTGTGGACGGCATTCAAACCATCTGCAGTCCGATATAACTCGTAATAGTACAATGTGAGGCTGAAGAAAACGTGCATACAGACTGTGCAAATTCAACTGTGTTGTTCTGTCGGGAGGTGCAGTGACTTAAAGCAGCAGTGGGTAGAAATGGAGCAAATACGATTTTCACTTTATCCTGACAGTAGTCCATGAGACAGGTAAAGTGAAAAAAAATCATGTTCCTCTGTATCCTGTAATGACATCTGCAAGATTTCACAGACTGGAGGAAAACAACCAATCAGAGCTGATCTGGAGCCTGCCGTCTCTGAGCAGCTGTCAATCACTCACTAAACGGTCAAACTTTCTCTATTTATCTCCTCAGATGTTCTTGGAATCATCTTGTAGTGTACTGTTTAGCTGTAAAATGAGAAAGTTTGTTACCCGGCAGCCATGTTGAGATATTTTGAGGAAATACCAAGCACCGCCGACCAGCCAGAGCAAACTTTCTCATTTTACAGCTAAACAGTACACTACAAGATGATTCTGAGAACATCTGAAGAGAGAAACAGTAACAGAATATTGATTCATATTTGATCAGCGCTGCCTAGTTTGACTGATCAGAGTTGGCGAGTGATAGACAGCTGCTTCCGTTAATGAACAGCCAATAGGAACGCTCTCTCTCTGACATGACATGTGATTGGCCAAAGTCTTCCGTCACAAGCTATATTTTCTAAAGCCTGAAAACAGAGCCAAGAGGAGGAGCAGAAGTCTAGTTATCTCTCAGAACACTTGAATTACAATATGCTGAAAGGTTATTATGGATTTTTTCTGCCCAATGATGCCAAAAACTGTCTGCCTACTGCAGGTTTAAACCAAATAAAAGTAGAATGAGTAAGGGAAAGTCTGCTAACTGCTATGCTAATTCATGCAGTGTAAAATGCCATATGTATTCAGGAAGTGCCCTGTCTTAAAGCTGCTATGTGGAAACCTTATTTCTGTAGATTACAGCAGATATAGATTTGTGTTTTCTTGTTGTAAAGTTCATACGCATCAAATACTGACGCTTGTGGTGACGTTTCTGTTCACACTGACTCGTTACAACATGAAGTCTGAAGGTGAAGGTCATGAAGAGATGAAGGTCTGACAGGTAACTCATTCACTTGACACTGTGGTGATGTCATTCTGCATCATAAACACTACTTGGACCCAGGGGATCTGATGACAAGTTTAAAAATGAATAATTAGCATTATCAGTCGAATAAGTAGAAACAGGATGGCCGCTGCATTTCATTCACTTTTGAATGAGGAACTACTAAAGTAAAGGATGAAGCATAAAACACATCACTTTCTGATACATTCAGGAAAATCACCATATTCACAAGCAGACACGCAGATGTAACCATGGTTACCACATTATTTTGCATAAATATACGTATAAATTTCCTTGCAAATGGCTTAGTTGACAGTTGATACCGTTAGTAGCAGATGGATGTGATGAACTTGTTTCTTTGATATGCATATAGTCATTTTTGAGGACCACTGTCTGAAACTGCCTGATGTAGACTTTCTAATACTCAGCCCATACGCTCCTTACTAATACTCAGCCCATATGCTCCTTTCTAATACTCAGCCCATACGCTCCTTACTAATACTCAGCCTATATGCTCCTTTCTAATACTCAGCCCATACTCAGGCCTCCTTTGTGTTGGGAGTACACTGGACAGAAATCAAACTGATTTCAACAGTTACAAAGAAGCTAATAACACACATGTAGGATGTGTGAAGCTCTGACTACTGTATCAAGTCATTTATTTACCCACTCAAGGTCAGTTTACAATCTGACACGTGCACTTTAGATGCATATTGGAGCTTTGCTGATTTCAGTCGCATATCTACTTTTTGACAGATTGCTCTGTCAAAAAGCAGATCTGAGTCATCGTGACTTGGGTAGTGTGTGTGTTGGAACAAATTGTAGTCCGACCAGCGGCAGCGAGTCATTTGTCAGGGATGACTGAGTAAACGGGGTAGTCTTAATGAATATTTTAATTGAAGCATTACCTTTTTGAACTTTTGGCTCCTGACTTTTCTCTCGGCTGTCTCCATTGGTTTAGGCATCATTCCTAATTAATAGGATAGTCATTTGTAATGCTGACAAACAGTCTGTTGTGTACAACCTGCACAGACATGCATGCTTAAGTAGATACACACACATACTGAGGCATTGATGCATATGTATTGTGCTCTCATACTCATGCACGCACACATTTACTGTGAATCATCCCCATCTGAATATCACTGTCAGAGCCCCATTCATTTTTCATACTTAAGCAAAGACTAAGTGAGTTCACTGCGTTGCCGAACAGCAAGCTCGTTTTAAAAATGTTGGAGCAAACATACACATATGGAGGCAGGGATGCATGCGCACACAGTCATAAGCTAAGGGGATGTTGTCATGTGTGCAGACAAGCCTGCAGACGTGATCGTGCAAACAAAACACATCAGCAGCTCAACAGTGTAGTAGTGACTCTGTAGTGAATCTGAATGGAAAAAAGCTGACAAAGCTGCTGGAAGTGTCATCAATCACACTAGCACCGTATCCCCCTCCTTTTTTTAAACAATTGCACAAGGACTTCTATATTTTTCTTTTGTTTATCTTTATTTCATTGAAATTAGTAGACACATTACAATGTCAGCAAAAACAACTGGTGCCATTATTACAGCAATAACTCCTGAGATTAGGAGCCATCCACTACAGGACGTCTTCCTATTAAATCTCACAATAGCAGCTCAGTAAATGATGAGTCATCACTACTTAGCGAAGACTATGAAGAAGTGAAGTGAGAACGACCTTATTCACTTCTATAACTCAGACAGGTAGACGGACAGACAGACAGACAGACAGGCAGACGGACGGACAGATGGACAGACAGACAGATGGACGGGCAGGCAGGTGGACAGACAGGCAGACAGGCAGGCAGACGGACAGACATACAGACAGACGGACGGACAGATGGACAGGCAGACAGACGGACAGACGGACGGACAGACAGACGGACAGATGAACAGAGAGACGGACAGACAGACAGAGAGATAAACAGACGGACAGACAGACCGAGAGGCAGACAGACGGACAGACAGATGGACAGGCAGGCAGGTGGACAGACAGACAGACAGGCAGACATACAGACAGACGGACAGGCTGACAGGCGGACAGACAGATCAGGAGTTAAAAAAGGCCCTACAGGGGATCGATCAAGGCAAAATCCCCAGAAACCACTCCTGCAAGAAGGTATACAGACGTAGGCAAAATTGTTGGTACTCTTCCGTTAAAGAAAGAAAACCCCACAATGGTCACTGAAATAACTTGAAACTGACAAAAGTAATAATAAATAAAAATTTACTGAAAATTAACTAATGAAAATCAGCTGTTGCTTTTGAATTATGGTTCAGCAGAATCATTTTAAAAAACAAACTGATGAAACTGGCTTGGACAAAAATGATGGTAGCCCTAGAAAAGATGTAAAATAATGTGACCATAGGGACATATTAAACTAAGGTGTGTCCTGTAAATAACATCACAGGTATCTTCAAACTTGTAATCAGTCAGTCTGCCTATTTAAAGGGTGAAAAGTAGTCACTGTGCTGTTTGGTATCATGGTGTGTACCACACTGAACATGGACCACAGAAAGCTAAGGAGAGAGTTGTCTCAGGAGATCAGAAAGAACATTATAGACCTTCATGTTAAAGGTAAAGGCTATAAGACCATCTCCAAGCAGCCTGATGTTCCTGTGACTACAGCTGCTCATATTATTCAGAAGTTTAAGGTCCATGGGACTGTAGCCAACCTCCCTGGACGTGGCCGCAAGAGGAAAATTGATGACATATTGAAGAGACGGATAATACGAATGGTAACCAAAGAGCCCAGAACAACTTCCAAAGAGATTAGAGGTGAACTCCAAGGCCATGGTACATCAGTGTCAGATCGCACCATCCGTCACTGTTTGAGCCAAAGTGGACTTAATGGAAGACAACCGAGGAGGACACCAAATCATAAAAAAGCGAGACTGGAATTTTCCAAAATGCATATTGACAAGCCACAAAGCTTCTGGGAGAATGTCCTTTGGACAGATGAGACAAAACTGGAGCTTTTTGGCAAGTCACATCAGCTCTATGTTCACAGACGCAAAAATGAAGCATACAAAGAAAAGAACACTGTACCTAATGTGAAACATGGAGGAGGCTCGGTTATGTTATGGGGCTGCTTTGCTGCATCTGGCACAGGGTGTCTTGAATCTGTGCAGGGTGCAGTGAAATCTCAAGACTATCAAGGCATTCTGGAGCGAAATGTGCTGCCCAGTGTCAGAAAGCTTGGTCTCAGTTGCAGGTCATGGGTCCTCAAACAGGATAATGACCCAAAACACAGCTAAAAACACCCAAGAATGGCTAAGAACTAAACATTGGACTATTCTGAAGTGGCCTTCTATGAGTCCGGATCTAAATCCTATTGAACATCTGTGGAAGGAGCTGAAACATGCAGTCTGGAGAAGGCACCCTTCAAACCTGAGACAGCTGGAGCAGTTTGCTCACGAGGAGTGGGCCAACATACCTGTCGACAGGTGCAGAAGTCTCATTGAGAGTTACAGAAATCACTTGATTGCAGTGATTGCCTCAAAAGGTTGTGCAACAAAATATTAAGTTAAGAGTACAATCATTTTTGTCTAGGCCAGTTTCATTAGTTTGTTTTTTTAAATGATTCTGCTGAACCATAATTCAAAAACAATATCTGATTTTCATTAGTTAATTTTCAGTGAATTCTTATTTATTATTACTTTTGTCAGTTTCAAGTTATTTCAGTGACCTTTGTGGGTTTTTCTTTCTTTAACGGAAGAGTACCAACAATTTTGCCTACGTCTGTATATATACTGGGGGAAAAAAAGTTAGTAAATTTGTGTTTGGTGGATTATTTCTCTGTTGTTCCAATGCTAAATGGTCATTGTATTTTACATGGTTGGAAAGCCTGTTTATTTACCTTCACAATGATGTCCAACTTGTAAGGATCATGCATTTGTGGGATGAGTAGCACAGCTGATTATGTGGGTAGCGCCCAAGAAAAATTTAAATGCTGCTCTGCCAATGCTTACCATTGGCAGAGCATTTTGGCAAATTTTTCCGATTTGGTTAGAAATAATCCACCAAACACAAGTTTACTAACTTTTTTTCCCCAGTTATATATATATATATATATATATTTATATATATAAATATATATATATATATATATATATATACAGCTCTGGAAAAAATTAAGAGACCACTTCAAAATGATCAGGTTTTACTATTTATTGGTATGTTGGTATTTGAGTAAAATTACATTTTTTGTTTTATTCTATAAACTACTGACAACATTTCTCCCAAATTTCAAATAAAAATATTGTCATTTAGAGCATTTATTTGCAGAAAATGACAACTGGTCAAAATAACAACAAAGATGCAGTTTTTCAGATCTGGAATAATGCAAAGAAAACAAGTTCATATTCATTTGTAAACAACACAATACTAATGTTTTAACTTAGGAAGAGTTCAGAAATCAATATTTGGTGGAATAACCTTGATTTACAATCACAGCTTTCATGTGTCTTGGCATGCTCTCCACCAGTCTTTCACATTGCTGTTGGGTGACTTTATGCCACTCCTGGCGCAAATATTCAAGCAGCTCAGCTTTGTTTGAGGGCTTGTGACCATCCATCTTCCTCTTGATCACATTCCAGAGGTTTTCAATGGGATTCAGGTCTGGAGATTGGGCTGGCCATGACAGGGTCCTGATCTAGTGGTCCTTCATCCACACCTTCACTGACCTGGCTGTGTGGCATGGAGCATTGTCCTGCTTGAAAAAACACTCCTCAGAGTTGGGGAACATTGTCAGAGCACCAAAGAAGCAAAGAAGAGCCAGGCATACAGTATATCCACCTCATGGAGCACATCATGGAGGTGTTTGGGAGTGCCTCATACAGCAATTCAAAAGAGCTCTCTGTTCAGCAATGAAGCAGCGACTGCTGGATGATGAGAGCCTGCAAACAGCTCTGTGTGAAGTAGAGGCTACAGTATATTAAACGTCTGTCCTATCACATCATCCAGTGACGACCCAAACACCTCATCCAGCTTAAAGTGAAACCAATACTATCACCTGGTCTATTCAAGAAGGAGGAATCATATATCCGCAGAAGATGGAAGCAAGTGCAATGTCACGTCTCTGGCCTTGACTCCAGTAGTTTTTCAGTGTTCTGCTTCCCCTGGGTCTCCCCCTCCCCTGCCTGTGGATGTGGCAGGGGCGCGGCTTCCTCATCAAGCACCTGGTCTCACTCTCCACTCTGCACTCTGCACCTGTCAACAATCACCTAATCAACCCACAGTACAAGAACACCAGCTTTCCTGCCAGTCCTCGCCAGATTGTTCTGCCTACCAGTTGGTATTTTCTCGGCCGCTCTGTATGATAATTACCAGAGTTATTCCTGTGTTTCCTAGTGCTTCTGTTATCTAACATTGTGTTCTCCTGTCTTCTGGATTCCAGTGCCAGCCTCCTATCGAGCCATCCTCACGCCGCCGCAGCTCATTCCTCCAGCTACTCCACCCTGCTCAACAGCCTGCCTGTCCCCTGCCTTCTCCAGCGCCCTCACCACCTTTATTACAATAAATCCACCTGACTTTCAACCACCATCCAGCTGTGTCTGTGTCTGCTTCTGGGTCCTAAACCAAAGCCCTCACATGCAATGCATTGTGGATTTGTTTCGGAAAAGTTTGGTCAAGGAATATCTCAATATGATGCAATAATGTCAACAATGGCACAGATCACAGAGAAATGTTGTTCTTGTAATGGATAACACATCACTCAGGAACTCGTGGCTCATGGGGCGTATCATAGAAACAATGGCACATTCCAATAGATGTGTTCGCCGTGTTCGTCTGGAGGCACAGACATCTGTATTGGAGCGGCCAATCAAAACTGTGTCTCCTGTTGGAGGCAGCGTGAAGCCTTCACATGTATTTGAGTAAAGTCCTGGGACCTCTGACTCACACCTGACCTTAATAAAGACATGGATACACACTGCCACATACTGTATGGTAGTTCCATGAACTTTGTTTTGTTGTTTTTTTTAAGCTTACAAGCTAATCACGTTATTAAAGCAGTAGCAGGCGAGATTGAAGCAAATATGATTAAGAAAAGTTATTTTTATAAAACGGTTGCTATATCCTGACAGTATGAGAAAATAATCATGTTCCTCTGTGTCATCTAATGATGTCTGCAAGATTTCACAGACCGGAGGAAAACAAGCAGTCAGAGCTGATCTGGAGTCAGCCGTCTCTGAGCAGCTGTCAATCACCCGTCAAACTAGGCAGCGCTGATCAAATATGAATCAATATTCTGTTACTGTAATGCCTATTCCTCTCCTCAGATGTTCTCAGAATCATCTCGTAGTGTACTGTTTAACTGTAAAATGAGAAAGTTTGTGACCCGGCAGCCATGTTGAGATCTGTTGAGGAAATACCAAGCACCGCCCACCAGCTGGAGCAAACGTTCTCATTTTAAAGCTAAACAGTACACTACAAGATGATTCTGAGAACATTTTACTGGGTGTTGTAAAGCTCACGGTTGGAGCTGCGACCCACCTTCACCCTGGCCTGTTCCAAGTCCACCTTGAGCCGGTCACGGCGCACCGCACGCCGGACGGCCGTCCCTGACCAGCTGAGTTGAAGTTCCCGGGCAGACTGCTGGTGAGAAGAGTAAAAATATTTTCGGTAACACTGTTTCAGACGAAGTGAGTCAGATGAAATGATCACTGTTTACCTTCAGTTCTACTGTGAGCTCCTTCAACAAGGAGGCGGAGTGGAGCTTCTGAGGATCTGATGGAATTACAAGATTTAGTCACAATCTCTTTTGAATACTTTTCATAAATATCTGTCAAACCCACAGACAGATGTAAAGGATGATTAAAAAAACAAACAAAAACACAACAAAATATGGAAATAGAAGGTCTGCCCGACAATGACAATTGTGGCTGTTGGGAGGAATACACAAAAAATCAAACGATAAGAGTTTTAATCCAAGAGTGTCTTCTACATAGTACTCTAAATACTACCTCCTCTTAGAGAAGATCCTAATATTTAACTATGAAGAATAGGGATGGAACCGTTCGGTCGGTCCACGACATGCTTTCGGTTCGCCGTTACCCAAACAGCTGTTTATGTCCACTACTCGCACACGCGGAACAGAAACTCTGGAGCGTGAGTTTTACCCAGAAAGTTTTGGCAGCGCACCAGGAATGATAGCAGCGCTGTAGCGCCCAGTAGCTCATGATAGTCGAGCTAAACTGACATCGATTTGTGTCAAACTCTACGCCGACACTGTTCAACCGAAGTCGGGTTTATATGAGGACACTTGAAACATTTAATTACGACGGCATCACTCGAATGTGTCGATCAGCAGAGCAAAACAAAAGCAGACTGGACGGAGAGTCCGTTCCCCCGCAGCATTCAGACAACCTCCCACTGCAGATTCACACCGTGACAAAGTCATATCTAATGCTATAATAGTGTTTATCACTGCATATACGACCACATTCCATCGTAAACAATACAGAATTAAAGCAGATGGTCAAAGAGCGTGAGCCTTCACGTGTGAATGTTAGTCTGTTGTGCCTGTCCTGTAGAAACTATAAACTAGCATAATCAGCAGTTGAGGATTTACCAACAGCCTTAAGATGGAACCTTACATTTACATTACAGACATTTGTGATTTTATTTTTTAAATATATTTTCTTATTGACAATATGTCAGTATTTGAGTGCCTTAACTGTTATAGTAAGAATTATGACCAATGAGCCACTGTTGAATGAGTGGGAGATGAAAAGCTATCCGTTTCTTAGCCTTAGTTCTGGTTGAGCTTATGCTTCAATGTATGGCCTTAGTTTATAATTTTATCATATTTATATGAAAATAACAAAGCTGCATTTTTTGTTTATACTAATGACTGTAGAAGACCTATTCTTTCAATTAAGATTTGACAATGAAGTGTTTATGTTCCTTATGTACAATAAGCCATACTTTTGTTAAGGCAAACATTTGTTAACTTATTTTTGCCAAATAAATGAAAAGCATGTTGAAATCAGAACATGACCTCCTCGCTGTAACATAAAATTAACCGAACCCAAAACCGTGACCCCAAAACCGTGATATGAACCGAACCGTGAATTTTGGAAACCGTTCCACCTCTAATGAAGAACATGTCTGCATGTAACTCATGAATCCTTCAGCTTTTCACAATACTCAGATGTTATCTCCAGATAGAAGACGATTTGTCTTTACTGAGTCATCATCGATAGACAGAAGTGACTCTACACCGGCAGGAAAGCCCAAACATTTCACCAGAAGTGGGACCACATTAACTCTCTCTTTTCCTCTCTCTGTCCCACCATCCTTTCCTGAAACTTTGATTGGCAGAATGTCACTAAGTATGAACACACACACACACACACACACACACATTCGCTGTTCCTTCTGTCTATCCCCCCCTCCTGTTATCTCTGAGGTACCGGCTGTATTTCCATATTTGGACCAATGAATAATAATGTGACTGGGGGCCTTTGGGAGGAGGATGGGCTTATTATTGTGTCAAGGCTCCTGAGTCTAAACTGACAGGGTTATGGCAAAATGCACACACACGCACACACACACACACGCCCCTCTGTTTTTATCCTCTGGCTATAATACAGATCAACACCAGTGAAATTCAGTGTTTTATTATTATTATTTTTCTATTATTTATTACCAACAGTCATAGAAGCTAGCACCCATAAACAAAGTTTATTTCAATGTGTGTGTGTGTGTGCAGCCAGAAGGGATTTTAGTGTGTATTGTCCTCATTTGTGTGTGTGTGTGTGTGTGTGTGTAAGTTTATAATATAAAGTTTGATGTGTCATGTGAGTGCTGTGAGGATTTGCATACATTGTCAGATATGTTGTGTGTATCTCTGTGTGTAGATTGTGTTCATGTATGTGTGTTTGTGTAGGTGTGTGTTTGCCTTCTGAGAGAACTGAGGACTTAATCTAAAGATATCACACTAATCACAGATGACCTGGATAAAATCCATGATTAAAGTCAAAGACGATAACGGAGTGTGTGACTGAGGTCGGCTCTGTGGCGTCGGGGTAACAGACCGGTGACTTTAAAACTTTACCATCTTCCATGAGGCTGATGATGAGGTGAAGTTAGCTGAAACTTTGTAGAACTTGCTGAATGTAGTCAGCAGCTTCATTGTATACAAAATATTATAAATATTACATTGAATAGCAGTCCTTACAGAGCAGCTGAGCTGGCGATTAAAATCACTATTTTACTATCACGACATTGTCAGACAGAAAATACACAAATACAAGTTAGTGGCAGGAGCTGTTGCTTGTGAGATGGGCTATGGTAACATTTAAAATGAGGGATGACAGAAGATTTGAGGCTACAGCAAGTTGTCATTCAAATACAGAAAGGCCCTTCTCCCCTGGTTGCTCAGTTCGGCCAGGCGGCCAGCTCCAGAAAGTGTCCTAGTTGTTCCAAACTTACAAACCCTAACCCTAACCCCTATTCAAGAATTATGGAGGTCACTGTGCTCTTGGGACTTGTTCTTCTTTTTGTAGCCTTCTCCAGATCTGTCCCTTGAGACAAACCTGTCTCTGACGCCCGGGACACACAGGGAACGTCAGGAGCATGTGGCGGCTGCGGGATTCACGCGTCAGCTGCGTTTCTGCTGCTGTCAGCTCTTTCTTTCTACATAGAGTTTTCCTTTTAATGGCCATTTAATTTCATTATAAATATCATTTATATTTATTTTAGACCGAGAAAGTTAAGAAACGTGTGGTAATTTAAAAATAAGTTTTTACTTTTTTTTCATCTCCGTAACATATTCTACAGATAGACATTGAAACTGTAGTGATCTTGCTGGTATGATGTCAATATACAGTCAATAGATCACTTACACTGTCTGTTGCTGCTGTGAAACGCGGCAGGCATAAAAAATATGTGAGACCTCTATTCTCTAGAAGAGACACAGCTGAGACGTGTGTGAGATGCGCGTCTCACGCGGGCAGTGTGGCTGCTCTAACCTGTTAACAAGGACGCCGAAATAAAAAACAACAGGTAACGCAGCCACCATGCGCTGCTGACGTTCCTGGTGTGTCCCAGGCTTGAGCTCTGCAGGCAGTTCCTTCCACCTCCTGGCTCAGCTTTGGCTCTGATGTAGCCTACATTGTCTGCTGTGAGAACTTCTGCAGACCGTTGTGTGTCCAAATCATGTCCAGTCAGTTGAATTTACAACAGCTGGACTCCGTAGAAACAGCGTAGAAACATCTCAACCATGATCAAGAATAATGGGACGCACCTGAGCTAAATTTCAACTGTCATAACAAAGGGTCTGAATACTAACTGCATGTCAATGTGTTATATAAAATCCTGTTTTCTCTTTGTCATTATGTGATATTGAGTGTGCTGTTAGTGACACTTACAGTCATATCAATCCTCAGAAGGTAAATCGCTGCCTGCCATCATTCCTGACATGGCAGTTCTGATGCCTTAATCACAGCCTCCTTTGATAAACTGAATCCAGTGGGGAAATTAGAATATTTAGTTAGTTAACCTTTATCTATTAAACTAAATGTATTCAAACTCAAAGGAAAGGCAGTATGTCATCGAGACAGTTATTTATGAGTACCACAGATTTCAGCTGATTGCATCTTATTTCCCTTTACCGTGTTTATATGATGTTAATACCTCGAGAGGTCTGCTATTTCAGCTTTTATGCACTGGTGAGTCAATTAGCTGCTTCTTTGGAGTGCATGCATACACCTACGAATGCGATACACCCCAGAGACCGTCTTTGATAGCCCAGCCACTGGCCTGACCTCTATTCTCCTACTCTTCCTCCTCCCCTCCCCCCTCTGCTCCTCTGATCCACAGACGGATGGAAACATTGAAGAGGAGGAGGAGGAGGAGGAGGAGGAAGGGGGAGATCAAACACATGGCAATCTAAAAAGAGAGGAAGAAATCCAATTAAGGACAGAAGAAGAAGGAAATGTATGCAATCAGATGATTTCCCCACCAAAGGCAACTGTGTAACAGGCTCGAAGACTCGTTGTTTATGCATCACAGTGAAGAAATAAAAGTCAGCGGAGGCTGCGGCAGGAAGGAGAGATGCTGTAGCTCCATGGGTAATTGGGCTATAAAGTAACTGAACGTCATTTCCAGTTTAGGGTAATAAAGCAGATAGTTTTGCTCATTGTGATTAATGTTCTCCTTCCCAACGCCAGGGAAAGTAAACAGAAAGATAATGTTATTTAAGTGAAGGAGATGGCTTATGGAAGTAATTGATCCAACTGTGCATTACTCAGCCATACAGAAGATGCTATTTCATTGACATTTGTATTTGTGATTCAAAATCAGCATTCATTAACAAACCTGCAGTTGGATCAATTATATTTGAGATGGCAGCACCTGTATATGCAGTATTTTGACCTTTTGCATAGAAAGTGCTGCAGAGAATGGAGAAGTGTCTGGTCGAGTCTTTCTAGAGGCATGTTATGGAAATGAGCCAAGCGTGAGCCCTCGCCGCCGTTGCTTGTGTCGAAGCGTTCTCTAATGCAACCGATTGGGGATCAGGCTGAAATGGCTGAGCGTGAACACCGCAAGAACAGTTTGTGTGTGTGTGTGCCGTGGAACCTCTTACTTTTTATTTTGGCGTCCATGTTAACAGGTTAGAGCAGCCACACAGCCCACGTCAGCAGCGCGGCTCGGCTGCATCTCTTCTAGAGATTCGAGGTCTCGCCTATTTTGACCGCGAGCCGCGCGGTCCACAGCATCAACAGACAGTGAAAATCATACCAGCAACATTACTGCAGTTTCAATGTCTGTATCTGTAGAATGTTTCACAGGCATGAAAAACGTAAAGATTTATTTTTAAATCTACAATTCTTGCTTCCATAAAAGCCCTCAAGCGTTTTTTTTTTCTGTGGACGGATTTCCTTCATTTGTAAAAACAAGGCTTTTATTCTGAAATACTTGCAGGACAGTGTTGTAGAACATGCAGTGACTTGCACGGCTCCATGAATGAATAACGTATGGGGTTTCAATGGTGGATTATTGCTATTATTTACAAATTACCACACGCTTCTTAACCTTTCTCTGTCTAAAATAATTATAAATGACATTTATAATGAAATGAAATGGTCATTATGAAAGGCAAACTCTACGTAGAAAGAAAGGGCTAACAGCAGCAGCAGCAGCAGATGGTGGGGGATGGGTCCAACAAATACAGGGCTTTCATGTGAGACTGGAGTTGGAGTTGAGAGACAACGTGTATGATAGGATTGTTTTACAGTTAGCCAGTTTACAAGCTAATTTTAAACCAATAAACTAAATCATCGTCAGATTGTATTTTCACCTCTTTTTCTCTCCACACGGACAGTTTACCTGCATTCAACCAAAGCCTGCTCCAATGTGATTGGTCAATACTACTCCGACTACAAACCAAAACCAGAATGCTTCCGATACCAAAAGATTTTCCCATTGCCTACAGAACATGAATGTAGAATATTTTATATGTACGTACGTTCATTACATTATTAAGCTACGGATGTAAATGATGAACATGAACAGCCGTGTTCTGGGTGAAAGTCCTGTTTATTTTACCCTTTCACCACCCCGACCTCCTCCTTACGCAGACTATCATTATAAATGTATTTGTGATACATCCAAAACAGACGTAATCCATGACAAAATACATTTCCCTCAAAACATAATTCACAATGCAGTTTTGTTGAATGAGAACGTAATTTTTAGGAGACAGGGTTTTTCTGGAAGAACCCTTTGGAACCCTTATTATTTAAGTATGTAGAAATTAGGAAGCCAGGGTAAAGAAATTACAATGGGGTTCACAAGAGAACTTTTGGTGGACTTGGTCAACAGCTTGGCAGCAGCATTTTGGACCACTTGTACGTGATTTAGGGAAGTCTTGCTAAGGCAGGTGAAAAGAAAATTGTGGTATTCAAGACGGGAGGAAATAAACAAGAATAATCATCTCCAACTCAGTTGGGGCCACGAGTTTAGCAGTGTTCCTCAGCTGGTAGAAACAGGAGCCTACCAAAATTGGGAGACAGTGATGCATCACCCATCTTTATATACTCTCTATGCTACCAAAAAACAGGTTAGAAGAAAAAATGTACCAATAGCCCTGCAACATTTTCCATTTTGTATAAAGAATGGGCTTAAACTGTATGAGGAAGTGTGATTTAATAATCTCAGGTAATTTCAGGGTGAGAAAATAGCTGAAAACAACAGTGTTAATACAAAGAGAGGAAGGAAGGACGATTCCCAAGGGTGGGTGGGGGGTATCTGTTCAATTTGAGTTACACCACCCTTCAGTGTCCCTAATCTACTAGCCTTTAAATGCCTCCACCTTGAAGACTTGTACAATTTATTATAATTAATAAATCCTCTTTTTGTTACAACTTTAATTCGACTAGTTTGTGCTGCTTTTGGGGCCAAGTTTTGTTACCAGAACATAACAGAACGATCTGGCCACACAATGGACCCAGCAGACAAAGATGCCATTCAAAAGGCAGTTTCGAGTCACGGAAATTTATTAGGACAACATTATCAATTGTTAGAAGGACTTATGGATACCCAGCAGGCCCGAGGTAATCAAGTTACTCAAATTTGAAAATATTTGGAGGCTATCTCTGGCCAGTTAGCCCCATCCCCCGCTCCACCTCATCAGGCTCAGGCAATCAGAGAATCACCTGTAACATAACAGTATGTGCCTTTTCGGACACACTGAGAAGTAATTTACGTCATTACTTCCCCCTTGCCGGTTGGAGACGCATAACCATGGTAACCTGTGCCAACCTCATGTGTGAAAATCGACGGTTTGTGAGATGCAAAGTCTGAATTCATTTCAAATATTTATTAAACCGAGCAAAGTGAAATCTTATATTTACAGCTAAATTGAAGTGTTATTGATGTTACAGAGCTGTCTGTCGACGTCTATTATGAACGTTGTCTGCACTACCGCATTGCATTGTGGGATATTTATGCCACCGTAATGTTCAAAGCTGCATACTGATATATTTTACCGGAAATAGTATGCAATTGGCGTACTATTGGTTTTATACTAAGGTTTCGGACCTACTAAAATATCTCACGTACTCTTTTAGCGTACTAAATAGCATGTAAGTATGGAATTTTGGACGCAACCACAAACTGTGATGTCACTGATGAGGTCACAGTTTATGTGACATGATCATTTATGATCTCACAGATGAAACCACTGATGATGTCACAGGAATGTTAGTTTAGTCCGAATGACAGTGATCATTGACTTCATCAAGGGAACTGTGAATACAACTATGTGAATGTTAATTAAAAAAATATAAATACAGTAAAATATACTACCTAAAAAAACACTAAGACAAATCAATAGCATTAATGCTTAATGCATTAATGCTTACCCTTCGTGTTCATGAATATTACTATGTGAATATTAATTAAAAAAAATCAAAATAAAGTAAAGTATGCTACTTAAAAAAAACACTAAGACAAATGAAAAGCATTAATGCTTGATGCATTAATGCTTTCCCTTCGTGGTTAATGGCGTTGCTTAGCGTCTGCGTCGGGCAACCCTCCGTCTGCTGACAGTGGAGGACCTGCGAGTCTTCGGTCTTCGGTCACTGTCTGTTGTCCTACGCGTGGTAGTGTCAAAAAACACTTGTTTTTTGATCTGTGATTGATGGGCGTAACGGGGGTTCTATAAGTAAACTCTCCACGATGTTCCGTGATGTCACTTATGATGTCACAGTTTATGTGACATCATCATTTATGACATCACAATGGCAACATTCCATCATGTCACGGACGATGTCACAGGAGAGTTAGTTTAATCTGATTGTCAAGACTTTCTGGTAATTGTAGTGTCCCATGTGTCTACTACTACTCTGTCAATCTCTGTGAGAAATCATTGACTTCATTGGGGGAACTATGACTACTACTATGTTGATGTTAATTTGAAAAACCTAAATAAGGTCAAATTTATTTAACTGTTCTATGCCTTAAAGGTCCCATATTATAAAAAGTGAGATATTCAGTTATTTTTTATTATTAAACTGGTTTAAACAAGCAGTCAGGAGTACTACGCATGTGTGATGTCACAAATCTATGATATATGGAACATTTAAACGTAAATGTGTCCCAGTTTATTTCCAGTTGCAGTGTATGTGAATGACATCAGCTGACAGAAAGTAAACATGGACCTAAACTGTTGCCTAGCAACGCAATTATGTTGCAGTTCCATTGAAATGCACTAAAACGGAGCGTTTCAGACAGAGGGTGAATACAGGCATATTCAGGCAGACAGTATGAGGAAAATAAAGAGTTGTTTTTTTTAACATTACAGCATGTAAATGAATAGGACCTTTAAAAAAATGAAGGGCACTGTCATTTTGATAATTGGGCTACATGTTTATTGGCATTGCCTAGCGTCTGCGTTGGACAATTCTATGGCAAGCTGTTTTAACATTTAATAGCTAAGCTTCACTATCTGGAATTAACATTAGAGATATCCACAATTGCGTTTCGATTAGTCGTAATGACATTAGAGCGGAAAAGAATCCTGTCATATATAGCGGCAGAAAATATAACAATTGCTGATCAAATGCTTTGATATAGAGTAGAATACAATAGCATCATATAGAGCGTGATAGAATGCTGACATATAGAGCTGAATAGACATTCCTGTGGCATCATCATTTGTGATGTCACAGAGGCAACATTCTATGATGTCAATGATAATGTTGCAGTTTATGTAACATTATCATTTATGATGTCACAGAGGCAACATTCCATGATCTCAATGATGATGTCACAGGAATGTTAGTTTAATCTGAATGACAGAAATCATTGACTTCATCAGAGGAACTGTGACTCCTACTATGTTGATGTTAATTTAAAAAAACAAAACTACACAATAGGTGTACGATAGTACAATATTTATGCCAACGTAATGTTCAAAGTTGCATACTGTAATATTTTACCATAAATAGTATGCAATTGGCGTAATATTGGTTTTATACTAAGGTTTCGGACCTTCTAAAATATCTCACGTACTGTTTTAGCGTACTAAATAGCATGCAAGTATGGAATTTTGGACGCAACCACAAACTGTGATGTCACTGATGAGGTCACAGTTTATGTGACATGATCATTTATGATCTCACAGATGAAACCACTGATAATGTCACAGGAATGTTAGTTTAGTCTGAATGACAGAGATCATTGACTTCATCAAGTGAACTGTGAATACAACTATGTGAATATTAATTAAAAAAATCTAAATACAGTAAAATATACTACCTAAAAAAAAACACCAAGACAAATGAAAAGCATTAATGCTTAATGCATTAATGCTTTCCCTTCGTGGTTAATGGCGTTGCCTAGCGTCTGCGTCGGGCAACCCTCCGTCTGCTGACAGTGGAGGACCTGCGAGTCTTCGGTCTTCGGTACCTGTCTGTCGTCCTACGCGTGGTATTTTCAAAAAACACTTGTTTTTTTGATCTGTGATTGATGGGCGTAACGGGGGTTCTATAAGTAAACTTTCGACGACGTTCCGTGATGTCACTTATGATGTCACAGTTTATGTGACATCATCATTTATGACATCACAATGGCAACATTCCATCATGTCACGGATGATGTCACAGGAGAGTTAGTTTAATCTGATTGTCAAGACTTTCTGGTAATTGTAGTGTCCCATGTGTCTACTACTACTCTGTCAATCTCTGTGAGAAATCATTGACTTCATTGGAGGAACTATGACTACTACCATGTTGATGATAATTTGAAAAACCTAAATAAGGTCAAATTTATCTAACTGTTCTATGCCTTAAAGGTCCCATATTATAAAAAGTGAGATGTTCAGTTATTTTTTATTATTAAGCAGGTTTAAACAAGCAGTCACTGCCGTGGTAGTAACGCATTCAGGCTCTCTTATCTTGCTTAGCGGTTTGACTTTGTCTCTGCTCGCCTTGTACCTTTTTTTTCTACTCATCCAGTTTTTGTCCTTTTGTCCAAAGGTATACTTACCTGTCAGCTGCCTCCGCTTCCTGCTCTAACCTACCTGCTCACTCTCTGACGCCACTCTTCCTCCTCGGATCACTCGTGTACTCGATTCACCATCTGGAGGATCCCTGGAAACCCATTCCCCATGCTTTCTTTAAGACTGTTAATCTTCATCACGCACATGTCGGACTCTGAGGACCCCCAGCCCTGTCCATCGTACAATTTATTATTATTAATGAATCCTCTTTTTGTTACAACTTTAATTCGACTAGTGTGTGCTGCTTTTGGTACAAAGTTTTGTTACCAGAACATAACAGAATGATCTGGCCACACAATGGACCCAGCAGACAAAGACGCAATTCAAAAGGCAGTTTCCAGTCACGGAAATTTATTAGGACAACATTATCAATTGTTACAAGGACTTATGGATACCCAGCAGGCCCGAGGTAATCAAGTAACTCAAATTGGAAAATGTTTGGAGGCCATCTCTGGCCAATTAGCCCCATACCCCGCTCCTACTCCACCTCCTCAGGCTCAGGCAATCAGAGAATAACCTGTTCCACCACCTGAACCATATGCCGGAGATTTGGGAAAGTGCAAATAGTGGAGCGGATTACATCCATTTTTCAATCAAATCGTGCAAATAGTGATACAAGCACCAAATTTGGCATGATGATTGCCGAGGGGTCACTAAGCAAATATAAACGATTGGCCACTTGAAAATCCAAGATAGCGGCCATTTTTCAAGATGATTCATCTCATAGAAATTCATCTACCTGATCGATTTGAGTGATCTTGGTGTCAAATTATATGTTTTCTGGCATGCTGGATCTAATTATGATAGTTTTAACAATTTTTTAACTGCAAAATGGCGGCCTTTTTTCAAAATGGCTGTCAAATTTACTCACAGAGAATGCTTTTCTTAAGGAAATGCATGTACTTGGTCAATTTGAATGTGTGATATAGAGTTATATGTTTTCTGGTATGCTTGATCAAATTTTTACAGCTTTAAAATCCTCCAATAAGGTTTTTCTAACTTCCTGTCTTTGCTTTGTGGTTTTTGTGGCTTGAGAGTCCACAGTTCCAGTTCTAGCACCTGGTGTTGGATATGGAGCTTGTCATATTACTGCTTATCCGGTCTTTCAGGGAAGGAAACTTTGGACTACTGATCCCCTACTCGACCAAGTAGATGAATTTCTATGAGAGAAACCATTATCGGCAGGTCAATTTGTCGGCCATCTTGAAAAAATGGCCGCCATCTTGGATTTTAAAGTGGCCAATCGTTCATATTTGCTAAGCGTCCCCTCGGGAATCATCATGCCAAATTTGGTGCTTGCATCACTATTTGCATGATTTTTCCACTATCCGCTCCACTACACCTCTCCCTCTCCTGCAGCTGAATACCGGCCATGCCCACCTCCACAACCACGTATACATTTCTGTGACTTCTTGTCTGCTTGTGTAATAACAATTACCATTTGTCGTCACATATCTAATAGTATACAATAGCTCCTTTCATGAAGTGTTAGAACTAAGTTCGGGAACAAAGACTGTGCCTCAATCGCATCCCATTTCTGCACAAAAGTATATAAGCACACCTGATCTGTTCACTTTCCTCTTGACTGAGTTTTCATAAGCGTTCGTTTGTTGTTCAGACAAAAACGCTAACTTACTGGAGTTATCTGTAACAGTTAGATTGCTTACCTCGCCATGGACTACGAGCTGGTTCTCACCCCCTCGGACTGCGATCTGTTGGATGATCAATCCGTGTTCGAATCTCCTCGTTGCACAGTCGTCCCCGCTCCGAGACGGCCAGCCACCTAGCCATCACGTAACCCCTTCGGCTCCACCTGCTCCCACATTCTCCCTTCTCTCTCGCAGCAACCACTACCATCACTGCCATTTCTACTGCCACAGCCACAACGAGCCACGGCACTTCCCCCCACTAAGCACGGCCTCCGACTACACCGATGACCTTAAAACACACATACGCGCCTCGAAGTCCGCTCTGAACGACCATCCCAACTGCCAGTTCATCCACTTCCTCATTCATAGTTTCACTTGCTTCTGCTTCGGTAGCTACTACGGCGGCTACTACGGCGGCTGGTGGTTCTCAGCCGCGTGGCCACCCGAGTTCTCGTCTCTCACTCCTTCCTCCACCATGTGAGAAATGTACCCAGTTATAATAGCAGCCATTCTTTGGGTGCACAAACAGCCCAAAAAGACTGTCTCCATCTAAATCTTATAAAGGTCTGGAATATCCCTTTAACCATAGTCGGGGCATTCCTTCCACATCGGAGCTGCCTCCTCTTTTCTAGAAAGGGAATCTGCGACCACATCATTAAAATTCTTGACCACTAGTCATTTCCAGCAAACCTCTCATACAATCTGAACGACATCAGAAACATTCACACACACCCTTCCTCCTGAAGTTTACTCCTGGGGGGAGCTTGTGAACAGACGGCTCCCCCACTCAGCATCTTGACTCCCCCCGGTTCCCCACTGCCTCCAGCTGACACCGGTCCAACATCGCTCTCCTCCATCCATTCTTCCACGGAGCTGATTCCTCTTTTCATCCCTTCATTCTCCACCCCTCTTCCCCTCATCCCTTCATATCTCAACCCTCATTCCTTCATCTCCTTATTTCTTCAACCCCTCGACCCCACATCTTTCTTAATCCCTCCCTCTTCTTCATCTGTTATATGTAATAAACTACTACTATGTTAACATCCTGACATAGACTGCTTGTCTTGCAACCCTGTTGTTGTTTTGCGGTCCCTTTCATTACTGTATATAACTGGGCAGGTTATTGTATCCATCCAGATATACGCAGTGCACCTGTATATTGTCAATGTCAATACAAACAGTACAATACGATTAGAAACAATACAAGAAGTATACAAGAAATGAGAATGGCATGAATTGTATATTCTCAAAATTAAATTGAAAAAAATAGATAGATATAGATGGTAAATTCTTAAATACTTTCATTCTAGTTCTACTTTGTCCCTCTTTTGAACAGTGTTCAGCTACTTTCCTGCAGGGTTTGGATCCAACAACAGCACTGCAGAGCAGAAATAACAACTGTATTTCTGTTAAACTCAAAGCAGAGTATGACATGACTCGGGCTGAACTGATGGTAGTAATGCTGTTTAACAATGGTTACACTATGCACACATTTCCAAGTAGGATACAGTATTATTGTGCAGTTGTTTTTATACCCAGGATTTTATTAACGATTGGCCTTTTCTGTGTGAACATGCACACACACACACACACACACATTGGGATGGTTACATAAAGCACACACACACACACACACTGACAAACACATACTGACACCATTACCAACCACCATTAGAAGCAGACAGGTGACAGCAGGCAGTGGGGGCATACTGTGACAAGAATGACACCTTCTTTAATCACAGAGGACACACACACACACACACGCACACACACACCTATACTCTGTAGAGGACAAGGGAATTTCCTGCTGGCGAAAGCAGCTGAGACAAGAGAAGACAAGTGGAAGCAGGATGGGGAAGAAGACGGCAGTTTGATTCACTCCTTCCCCAAAGAGATGTACCAGATGTTCAGCTGCTGCAGGTGTTATGAACCTGTCTGCTCCTACGGTGTCCTCTGTCAGCTGCTGCGAGTGAGAAAGAAAAGTAACCTTCTTCTTTACCTTTCTCTCCCTTTTTTATGTTTTTATCATCTTTAAATCTTTTTTTCTCCACTCTTTACCCTGCTGAGGTTGATTCCTCCCACCTTTCTTTTCATTCTCTTTTCTTCCCTTCTGCAACGTCCATCAAACCTAAGGGAGAGCTCTTTTTTGGTGCAGTGGGCTTTTCCTTCATAAAACTGTTCCCTAAACGTTCTATATACAATATTCAGAGCACCCGCGGGATCGCCGGCGATCCGAACCAACATTACTGTCTTTAAGAGGTTGAAAAAAAAAGCTATCGTGACGATAGACAGACACTGTATCATATGAAACTAGAAAACCTCAAGGATGCATTGGTACAGATCAACGAGGAGAGCATTTTGGCAACGGAAAAACTGACATGTCCTTTTTCAAAGGGGTCCCTTGACCTCTTCCCTCAAGATATGTGAAGGAAAATGGGTTTTATGGGTACCCACGAGTCTCCCCTTTACAGACATGCCCACTTCATGATAATCACATGCAGTTTAGGGTAAAACGAAACATGCAGTTACTTGCATGCAGTGTATATGTGTTATTTTTGCCTATTCTAAGATTATTTGTTTGAATATTTCTGCATACTGGGGTCCCTAAACAGTCTTGAATTACATAAATTGGGTATCACTGTAAAGCTGAGACTCTTGTGGATCCAATGAGCCCAACTGTATCCGTGTGTGATGATGTTAGTCCCCATAGGAGCCATTTCATTGACCTCACTGTATAAAATGACCTGTGGTGACCTCTAGGATAATCACAGCCTCATGAAACTTTACAGCCACAAACTGTTACCACGAGTCTCCCCTTTACAGACATGCCCACTTCATGATAATCACATGCAGTTAGTCTGATCCATCCATCCTCTGAATGCTCTAGGGTCTCTAGTCTGATCCATGGTCTCACTACAATGAAATGACTGCTATGGAGACTAGCATCATCACACATGAATACAATTGGGCTGGGAAATAACACAGTTGTACTGCATGTAAATAACTGAATGGTTTTTACCCCAAACTGCATGTGATTATCATAAAGTCGGCATGTCTGTAAAGGGGAGACTCGTGGGTACCCATAGAACCCATTTTCATTCACATATCTGGAGGTCAGAGGTCAATGGACCCCTTTGAAAATGGACATGCCAGTTTTTCCTCGTCAAAAGCTGGCGGAACCTTGGAGCGTTATTTAGCCTCTTTCCCGACGAGTTAGCATGACAGAGTTGATACCAATGGATTCCTAGATACCAATGGTTTTCCAGTTTCATATAATATCAATGTCTTGACTCTAGATTAAGACTGACCCGCTACAGCCTCTTAAAGACAGCAATGTTGGCCGGGAGGTCTGCTTGAGCACCCCTAAAAAGAGTCTAAAATCGCAACTGCTGGTGGTTGATATCCAAAAGCAGCTTTTTTTTTCTGGACAGGACAGCATTGGATTCAAGCAGCAGCAATCTATCATCCTGTAGAAGAAGGAGGACAAGGACTGCTGGATATTCAATCAAAGATAATGTCCTTCAGACTGCAAACAGCCCAGAGGTACCTGTACCAATGTGGTTTGAGGTGGCAAGAGCAGCTTCTTCAGATAGTAAGCCATCTAGGATACGGTTAACAGCTGTTCCTGGTCAGACTAGATGAGTATCATATCACAGATACTGTCCTCCTCCAGTTTGTGTCTTTGTGGAGGCAATTTCTGTAAAGAAGGACTCGAAAATCAAGAGAAAGTCTTTTAAAGGTTTAATAAACACTTGCAAGTGGGCAAACAACCATCAAGATAAATGTTCAAGGCTGAGAGCCCGTGCAGGCTCACAGTCATATAACTCACATTGTCTGTCTGACTGACACTTCTGTCCTTTTTAGGGTTACTTTTCCTCAAATAGGCTCTACAAGTTCGTTGACTAGGTGACCGACACCGAAACAGAAATAGGCCTTAAGGGCAATGAGTGTCACCTGTCATGACCTTAGGAATATGCACATGTTTGTATTTTTCCAACACAGTCTTGCTCTGCACAAATCTGGATGTGTCAATGTTGGATATTTGTTGCAGAATGCCAAGTGTGCTCTTGATGCTTTGACACAGAAGATGGGCATTAGACTCACCAGGATCCTGGACAGAATGGTGACCGAGGTCTGTGCATCCCAGTCAGAATCCATTAGAAGTCATTCTGAAAACTGTATTCAGCCTGAACAGGATGGCCGCACAGTTTTCCTTCTCTAACTGTTGCTCCTGCCGTGGGGGAGTGGCAGGAGGATGGGGACAAGCTGCTGTTTTTTGTTACTTCAAAGCTAGGAAAGTTTGAGACTTTGGAAAAGTATGCAGCATTTCAGCTTTGTGTGAAAGTAGTAGGTAGTAAGAAGGTCCCCAACAGGCAGTTCGTGGTCCTTGTATAAGAGTTGTAGAGGTATTTATGCCTGGTCCTAAATACCTGGTGAGGAAAAGGCATGTCTGTACTCTTCAGAACGCTTGAGCCAGACTGCTCACCTGACCAGCGCGTGGCGGCTGCCTCGCTGAAGTGCCGTGTGTCCCACGCGTGGGTTGTCCACACTGGCAGCGTTTCTGCTGTGCTGCAGCTGATGCAGTCAGCCCTTTCTTTCTACATAGTTTGTCTTTCATAATGACCATTTCATTTCATTATAAATGTCATTTATATTTATTATTATTATTATATTTATTTAAGATAGAAAAAGATTAAAAAGCGTGTACTCATTAGTAAATAATAGTAATAATCCACAATTAAAACCCCGTACTTTCTTCATTAATGGAGCCGTGCAAGTCACTGCATTTCCTATAACACTGTCCTGCAAATATTTCAAAATAAAAGCCTTGTGTTAACAAATGAAGGAATTTTGACCAAAGAAAAATGCTTTATTTTGAAATGAAAGCAGGGAGTGTTGATTTAAAAATAAATATTTTGTTCATGTATGTGACATATTCTACAGATACAGACATGTAAACTTTAGTAATGTTAGTGGTATGATGTCAATATACAGTCAATAGATCACTTTCACTGTCTGTTGTTGCTGTGAACCGCGCGGCTCGCGGTAAAAATAGGCGAGCCCTCGAATCTGTAGAAGAGACACAGCTGACACGCAGCCAAGCCGCAAGTCTCACACGGGCAGTGTGTCTGCTCTAACCTGTTAACATGGACGCTGAAATAAAAAACAAAAGGTTCTGCAGCCGCCACGCGCTGCTGACGTTCCCTGTGAGGCCCGGGCGTAAAGGGTGCAGGATATACAGATGGTGTTGAGGTTAACATACATGGAAGGTTGAACATGCTTACTATCAGAGGGTTAATAAGTTGAATACTTTCACAGCGGTCTGGGCAGTGGAGGGAGTTCTGTGCTCTGTTGGAGAGACAGGAGAACTGTTTTTGTCTTTTTGATTTGTGAAATAATTGTTTTTGAATATGTGTTTGATTTTTCTTTCTTCTATTTATGCACACTTGAGATGATTTTGTTTCTGAGAGATGCCAGAATTGATTAATAAAGTTATTTTTAAAGTTATCCTCCTCTCTGTTCTTTCGTCTGTCCTACAGCGATAATGGCCACTAGCTGAAACACATTTGTTTTGTGCCAGTAATAAATCAAAGACCCTTTATCTGTAAGTGCCAGTGTTGTGTCTCTTTTTAACCAGATATAATTACAATCAATAAATGGAGATTGTAGTAGACCCGTCTGTCCACCGGAGGATAGTGTGACAGTGTCAGGTTTTGCCCCGCCGAGGTGTGAATATTACATGTGTATGAAGGTGCAGTAGCCTACAAGTAGCCTAATGCCCGGGACACACAGGGAACATCAGGAGCGTGTGGTGTCTGCGTGGCGGGGTGGCTGCGTGATTCATGCGTCGGGTGTTCACACCAGCTGCGTGTCTGCTGCGTGTCTGCTTCTGCAGCTGCTGCTGTCAGCCCTTTCTTTCTACATAGAGTTTGCCTTTTAATGGCCATTTCATTTCATTATAAATATCATTTATATTTATTTTAGACAGAGAAAGGTTAAGAAATGTGTGGTAATTTGTAAATAATAGTAATAATTGACAATTAAAACTCTGTATTATGTTCATTCATGGAGCTCTCCAAGTCACTGCATGTTCTAGAACACTGTCCGGCACATATTTCAGAATAAAAACCTCGTGTTAACAAATGAAGGTATTCTGTCCACAGAAAAAAAAAAAGTTGAGGGTTTTTAATTTGAAATGAAAGCAGGAAGTGTTGATTTAAAAATAAGTCTTTACTTTTGTTTCATCTCCGTAACATATTCTACAGATAGACATCAAAACTGTGGTAATCTTGCTGGTATGATGTTAATATACAGTCAATAGATCACTTTCACTGTCTGTTGTTGCTGTGAAACACGCCTCAAAAATAGGCGAGACCTCTATTCCCTAGAAGAGACGCAGCTGAAACGCGCATCTCATGTGGGCAGTGTGGCTGCTCTAACCTGTTAATACGAACGCCGACATAAAAAACAACAGGTAACGCAGCCGCCACGCACTCCTGACGTTCCTGGTGTGTCCCGGGCTTTAGTTAGGTTTAGGAAACATGTCATGGTTGGGCTTAAAATAAGTACGTAAACAAAGGAAACAACGAAGTACGGAAAACACGTCACAAATGTCACTAACGTAGTTTACAAAACACACACAAAACAGCGGTCTCCTGGTTGAAAGTCCTGTGTATGTTGGACCATCCACGCCCCCTCCGGTCTACCATTAGTCTCTCTCTCTCTCTCTCTCTCTCTTTTCACTCAACGTCATAGCTCTTACACACTTTTGCCTTGAGTATTATCGTGACTTTCACGCGCCTTTTCGTATTAAGTACACTGAAAGAGTATATTAGATCAAAGTTCACTATAGACAAGTACTAGCATTCTCTCACTGGGCTTTGAATCCAAACCACCACCAGAGGGCAACATAACTCCTTCACACCAGAGCAGCGGTAAAGTGCGGCCTGCGGCGATCTGCAATGCAATGTCAAGAAAAGCTGCGGCAGCCGCTCTCGAGCTCAGCGAGCTGCGTCCGTTTGATTCTGCCAAACCCACAATTTTAGTAAAATTGAACTTTTAGCGGCGGAGTGCGACCAGAGAATACCCACAGCCAATCAGTGAACACATCCTGTGACTCCTGTGACATGTTGACTTACAGTATGTGACAAAAGAATTTCTTCCGGCCTGGAACACATGCACACGGCTCCCAGCCGCGGATAAATGTAATTTAGCCACACTTTGCTGCCTGGTGTGAATCCCGCAGCTGTCGCCAGCTCAGTCAAGCATTACTGACATATCATCTCTGCTTTCCTTCATATTCTATTTTTATTTCACCTCTTCTCTCTCCCTCACATTGTGCTGCTCATTTCCTGTCAGCTAATTCATATCAAATATGAACTACCACTCTCATTGATTGACTTTATGTCTCCGAGAAACTTACTTTATATCAAAATTAAAATAATAAATTGCAGGGCACTACGCAATTGCGTATTCAGCATACAGGGCGGTCCAACACTGGCTTTGCTAGATTTGTGTTACTGAAAAAGGAAATGATCACTGAGCCTTCTTGGCTACATGCCGGAGCTCTGTAGTTAACGCATAACTATAAATTCAAATTAAAGGGACTGTTTGTAAGAATCAGAATTGCTTGTGGCCGTTAAGTCAATGAAAGTCAGCGTCCTGTTGCTCGGGTTCACGCTCGCTCTACATAGACATGAACGAGCATCACTCAAATCAGTGAGGCGACACACGTCAGCTAAAACCACAATGTCACTCTATATTTCAGCTGCTTGGCAGTAGACAAAGGTCGAAGGTCTCTCCATGAATCAATGCTGATGCTAGTGTTGGCTTTTCCTGCCTCAGCCTCCCGACCGCGGCCGGAGGGAACAGGGGAGACACCGGAGTTTTGGTCGGAGACGATAACGTTTCTCTCTGCGGAGCCCCGTCACTTCACAAGACACGGGAAACCTCTGTTGGTCTGGAGGAGCTGCAGCAGTTATTTCTGCACAAACGTCCACTGTACATTCACTAGATATTCTCAGAGCTACAACTCTTCTGCAGTGTGTAGTGTGCGCGCATGCACGTGAGAGCGGGTGTGTGAGTGAAGGCAAGCAGGCAGAGGAGCAGAGGAGCAGAGTACAGCAGAGACTCCGGTCCTGGAGACCAAAGCTACGGTCTCCCCCGCGTCCTCCGACCGCGGCCAACACTGTTTAACAGACGGGCTTCACTAGATACAACCAAGAGGTTTTGGTGCTTCACTGTAGTTTGTATTGGAGTCTGAGTTTGAACAGCGTAGCCACGTGTGAGCGCGCATGGGACACCGACCCGGATTGATTTATACGTGTACGAAGTTACAAACAGTCCCTTTAAGTAGGCAACAGCTTGCTAACAAGTTAGCTACAACAATGTATAGGATGATGATATATCAGGGCTGTTTGTTTTGTCAGACAGTTGTGAAATTATGCATTAATCATATCTGCTACACATTTTCACAGATGGGAAAAACTGCATGTCTAATGTGGATGTATGGGCTGGCTCCAACCTTCACATCTTAGTACCAGCTTCAATTTACTGTCGTTTGGCCGGCCAGTATTTTCTTTACAGGATGCACCAATGAAACACTCGACCTCACACTAGAAGGCTGAGCCCACATAACACAGGGTAAGAGGAACAAGACGACAGACTTTACTCTCCAGGTTAACACTCACACAGACTGTTGCATCACTGTGGTCACAGCAAGGAGGAAGGAAACAATTGTTAAGACAAACTTTCTAATCATGGAACCATATGTTCTTGCAAAATTTGTCCTCAAAATGATGTAGAAGGAAAAAGTCTGCCAGATGTTCTACATCTTGCACCATTAAAGCAATATGAAAAAAAATATATATATATTTTTGTCTTCCTGACATTTTGTCCAGCCTTTACAGGAAAGGATGTAAGGTTGGACAACAGAAAAAGTAAACAGTGCAACTTTGACCTCAAAATGAAATCAATACATTTCTGTCACACTAACAACTGAACAACAGTTTGGGCTTCTGCTACTGTATTGGACTGCAATATTTCTGTTAGGCGCTCCTGTGTTTTTGTCCTATTTATGATAACCATAGCAATATTTTAGTCAGAGAAGGATTATTGTGTGAGAAAGTTAAACTTTCAAATATTATGTAACAGTGTGTTTTGTGTTAATTATTGATGTGTTTTTGGGATTATTTATTTAGTTTGAGAGGGACTCTCTGAAGGGTTCTCACACCAGAAGCATACTTTCATTGCATCTTAAAACCATCCTGTTTACTGGAGGCTAAGACCCACTGTATGTGTTTGTGTCAGTGGAGGCTGGTCCATAGAGGCAGAGATTAGAATATAAAGAACCAAACACAAGACAGTGGAGATGGCGGTGGACTTCAGGAGAAACTCAGCCATCATCGAGTCCATCCTCACCTCCTCCATCACCATCTGGTTCGCCGCTGCCACCGCCAGGGACAAGGCCAGGCTGCAGCGGGTCATCCGTGCTGCAGAGAGGGCGATCGGCTGCAACCTTCCCTCCCTCCAGGAGCTGTACACCTCCAGGACCTTAAGGAGGGTAGGAAAGATTGTGGCCGACCCCTCCCATCCCGGACACCATCTCTTTCAGACTCTGCCATCTGGCAGGAGGTTAAGGTCCATCAGGACCAAAACCTCACGCCACAAAAACAGTTTTTTCCCCATGGCAGTGGGGCTCTCCAACAGCCCATCCGCCCCCCTGTGACTGTCTCTCCCTCACATACACACTACTGCCCCTCCCCCCCCTGCCGACACTGACTCTCCCCCTCTCTCAATATTTGCACTATCTGTTTACATCTGTTTATAGCTTATTTTGTAAATTGTACATTTTATTTTATTCTTATTTTATTCTACGTTTTTTATCTATTCTTTTGTAATTATACTGTTTGACTGCACCAACAAAGCCAAAGAAAATTCCTAGTGTATACCCCTTACACCTGGCAATAAACTCCTTTCTGATTCTGATTCTGAAAAAAAAAAAAAAAAGGCTTTCATCCAGGAGACCGCTGTTCATGTCCTGTGAGTTAAGTTTCACTTTCACTTTACAAACGTACTGATTTTAAACCCTAACATGATGTTTTATTCCTAAACCTAGCTAAGTGGTTTTGTTGCCTGAACCTAAACAAGTTTTTTTGTTTAAAGTCCGTTTAAAGCAAAAATAAATATGCATTCTGGGTTTGTCACACCACAGAAAAATGTGTTACTAACCACCCAGCCAAAACTGATGATTAAAAAAATCGCAGAGTATATTAAATTAGCTTCCAAAATCATCAGTATTGTCTGCTCTGAGACGCTGGGGGGCGTGTCACTGAAGGCGCTGAAACCTGAAACCTCTCTTAATACATCCATGGCTGAAACCACACCCACAAGAGGGGAAGGTGCAGCCTGTCAGGATTCCCTCAGTAGCGGCGAGCGAACAGGGAAGAGCCCAGCGCCGAATCGCCGTCCGACAGGCGGATTGAGAAAATGGGGCCTGATATTATGACCTAGCCCCGGTGGACATTATGACATGGCCCCTGGTGGACATTATGACATGGCCCCTGGTGGACATTATGACATGGCCCCGGTGGACATTATGACATGGCCCCGGTGGACATTATGACATGGCCCCTGGTGGACATTATGACATGGCCCCGGTGGACATTATGACATGGCCCCTGGTGGATATTATGACATGGCCCCGGTGGACATTATGACATGGCCCCTGGTGGACATTATGACATGGCCCCCGGTGGATAGTATGACATGGCCCCTGGTGGACATTATGACATGGCCCCCGGTGGATATTATGACCTGGCCCTGGTGGACTTTATGACATGGCCCTGGTGGACATTATGACATGGCCCCTTGTGGACATTAATTGTAATGTAATGTAAATGTAACATAACTTATTATTTTAATGGAGCTTCCCAGCAAAAAGTATTTCACACGTTTGTACCTGTACAACCGGCATGACAATAAACATCTTGAATCTTGAATCTTGAATCTTGAATTATGACATTCTTTCCTCCTGGTTTGACAACAACTTTTTAGATCTTAGTGTCACCATGACGAATGAGCTGTGTCTAGGAGGTCAGCACAGATCCTACCTACAAACCAATCAGTATGAAGGGACAGGAAGTGGAGCAGCTCACCCACTTCAAATATCTGGGAAGAGTAATAGACAATAAACTCATTTTCCAGTACGTTTCCTCCAGCTGCAAGAAAGCAAGACAGCGCCTCGGTCTTTAAACGGACAGTTGTGGTGTTTCTCAGTGGGGTAGTATGAGGTACTCATCCATAGTAGGTGTATTACTTACAGTAGATGACGGTCGGCGTGCCCCCAGCTGGGAGAAAGAAGCACCGACACCGGAGCAAAGCAATGCAATGCTGTGAACAGGGACAGTAGAAAAACATCATTTTAGCCACCCAAAACAAAATGAAATCCATTTGAAGAGTACACTATATTTAGAATATCTTCACCGCTCTATCTTGTCGTCAGACAGCTCTTTCCTTCTACTTTCTGACAGGGAACTGAACTGAAAGTGAAACTTATCTCTGCTCTCTCCAAAGCCAGCAGGCTCAGATTACAAAAACAGTATAGATATGTTTCACTTTCAGTTCAATTCGCAAAATATTCTAAATATAGCGATGGATATCGAATATTTTAGGTGAGCCTCTCTTTTGGGTGGCTAAAATAATTTTTTTCTCCCATCCCCGTCCACAGCACTGTTTTGCTCCGGTGTCAGTTTCTCGATGCTGGAGGCACACCGACCGTCATCTACTGTAAGTAATACAGCTACTGTAGATATAAGTACCTCCTACAACCCCACTTCAAAAGGTGAACCCGAACTATGCCAGCCAGCACACCCTGTCAATGGTCAAAAAATCACTGAGAGTGTTCTCACTTTGAGCAAAGCAAACCTCTCAGTAAAACAAAAGACAAACTTACCAGGAACGTCAGGTGCACGTGGCAGCTGCGTTACCTGTTGTTTTTTATTTCGGCGTCTGTGTTAACAGGTTAGAGCAGCCACACTGCCCGCGCAAGACTCGTCTCAGCTTCTTTTCTAGAGAATAGAGGTCTCGCCTATTTTTGACGGGTGCCGCGCACGTTTCACAGCAACAACAGACAGTGAAAGCGATCTATTGTTTGTATATTTACATCATACCAGCAAGATAACTACAGTTATTCTGTAGAATATGTTACGGAGATGAAAAAAAAGTAAAGATTAAATTAACACTTCCTGCTTTCATTTCAAAATAAAAGCCCTCAGGCGTTTTTTCTGTGGACAGAATTCCTTCATTTGTTAACACAAGGCTTTTATTCTGAAATATGAGCAGTCAATGCTGTGGAACATGCAGTGACTTAGAGAGCTCCATTAATTGATAAAGTATTGGGTAAAAATCAACACTTCCTGCTTTCATTTCAAAATAAAAGCCCTCAAGCGTTTTTTCTGTGGACAGAATTCCTTCATTTGTTAACACGAGGCTTTTATTCTGAAATATTTGCCAGACAGTGTTCTAGAACATGCAGTTACTTGGAGAGCTACGTGAATGAATATAGTACAGAGTTTTAATTTGGGATTATTACTATTATTTACAAATTACCACACGTTTCTGAACCTTTCTCGGTCTAAAATAAATATAAATGATATTTATAATGAAATTAAATGGCCATTAAAAGGCAAATTCTATGTAGAAAGAAAGAGCTGACAGCAGCAGCAAAAACACAGCTGAAATGCAGCTGGTGTGAACGCACCACGCGCTCCTGACATTCCTGGTGTGTCCGAGGCTTAACACAGGTCCAGCAAGAGCATTGGAGACGGACAACTGCCACTCCAGGGCTGCGCTCCAAAACTCTTTTTTGCTTAGGAGGGTTCCTAACGGAGTGAAATGACCAAGAAGTATGTAAGAGCTGTTTGAATTCACTAAATGCTGAGGAAAGGTTCTCCAATGCTTCCTTTATTATCTCCTTTAGCAGAGGATACACTGGACCATCCTTTACCAAAGGAAAGGAGATAATACCGTCCCACAATTCCTTGCAGCAACAACATTTAAAAGCGGCGCACTATTTGGCCGTTCACGAAAACAGCACTGTCATGACAGAGAAACGCAAATCATGTAAGTTACTGTTGTCATAATTGTTAAATCCATCGGCGAACTCTGAACGTTACTGTTACTGTAAACTGATCGAAGTGAAGTTAACGTTGTAGCGTAGTTGATGTTCAGTTCTGCTTTAGTTATTTCTGATTTTTGAGCGTTGTTTTATTGATGGCGTTCAGGAATATGATTCATTTATTTTATTTGACTTCAGTCTCAGATGCTGAAAGCCTGGCCCCTGATAAAGGAGTTAAACTGGATCATTTCTTCAGTGGGAAGAGGAATACAGCTCGATCAGGCTAGGAGTAAGTATACCGTATATACCGGGTTCTAATGTTATCATAAATGGGTGTGGCAAATTAACATAAGCTAATTCTGATCTACAGCCATAGTACCTTACACGATTTCATGTGACAAATAAATATATAGCCTGTTGATTTATTACACACTGCTGAAGAGCTGCTGTTCTGACTGATTACAGACAGGTGGTGAAGGACATGGGGCTGGAGGGACAGGTGACTGGCCTGCAGGGCTCCAAAAAGTGGGACAACCTGAAAACCAAATACAAGGTAAAGGTAAATCATATGGCTGGGCTTGTATACAATTGAAATAAGCTCACATTGGCTACTCCAGCCTTCTACATGGAAATGTAATGTACCTATTACTTAGTTATCTACACATTTGATTGACTTTTCAACATTTGAGGTGAAAGCAATCATGAGCAACTCATGATTGCTTTCAGCAATTTAAACCTATACAAAATGATAATAAATGGGAAAACTGGGTCTCCCCTACATCAAGAAACTCCTGAAAACGTACAAGATTTACTGGATCTGCATTATAACATCTCCCAAATGAACACTCCATAGATAAATGCTGCATTTTCCCTCAAATGTAAAAAAAAGTAAATGAATTAATAAATAAATTATTAAATTAGATCTTTACATAGAATAAATCTGTATAATGACAGTAGCATTCATATAAAAGTGCAAATTGTAAAAACACATAACAAACCAATAATAAATATGCTGTAGTTAATATGGAACTATATACGTGTAACACTCTGTATATATATATTTTAGTAGATATTATATAGATTGTTTTCAACCTTTTTAGACAATGAAATGAAATTTGGAAAAAAGAAGATGCCTTTGTTCATGGCCATGAACTGGATTTGGATTTCATGGCCATGTATCATAAGCAAAGCCATGTTTGTTAGAGCAATGATCAGTAAGAACCTGTGTTTTTAGAGAACGCACTTGCGATAGCAAATGATGGTTTCGATCCATTGACCTTTGGGTTATGGGCCCAGCGCACTTCTGCTGTGTTAGCATTGGCAATGGAGCAAAGAGTTAGATAAAGACATGGGTTTATGGAAAAGGGTTTGAAAATGATACATTCAGGGGTGCCCTGGTAACTCACTGGGTAGAGTGTGTACCTTTAAGGCTGAGTCCTTACCTCAGTGGCCCAGAAGCCTGTCTTGACCGTCTCTCACTATTAAATAAAGCAGAAATGCTAAAAAAATAATCTGAAGAAAAGATAATGATATAATAATGTCCAGTAAATGCTAGCACCTGACTTGGCACCAGTTCAAGGTCACACATCATCCCCAAAAAAAAGAGAAATAGATTTTAAAAAAAGAAAAGAAATATAGAAATCATATTCATCAGCGTCACCTTTCTGTGATATGTGAGCAGTGTATAGTATGTACAGTAAATGCTGATATATTCATCTCTTTTGAACTTTTTGACATCTTTCATTAGTTTCCTTTTATTTGTGACAGAATACAGGTGGATTAGGAACTTGTTTTTGGCTGTTCTGAAGATGCTCTATTGATATATTTCAATGTAAAGTACATTGTTATCGTTTGTTTTGTTTTTCTGTTTTTGGTTTTGTTGGGCAGAGGTTGGTGGGAAGATGTATTTGATGCCTTGGATGTAGACACTTTGGAAGCTCTGGAATAAAATTGTCAAAAACAACACATTTAAGCAGATTGTAAACTCCATATGTATTGCTGAAATAACTAATTGCTCGAAAAGCACAGACACAGAAGACAACCACACACACACACACTGAAATTAGAGGGCAATGAGTGTATAGCACCGTACCCTTTAAACCAGTATACGTCAACTCATGCACTCGCATATCTATTCACAGCAGGATACCACTTTATACTCCACTGGATACTCAGTTTCAAAGAGTCCACACGTAGTACGCACACACCAGTACACACACTGTGTACACATACTGTACCTACACCAGCACACGGTTTCCACAGCAGTTTGCCACTTTACTTTCAGTTCATCCTTTGTAATCACATGCACACACGCACAAACACACACACATACACCTCCACTGGAAGGCTTGATTTATTAATGCATTTCCAAGATAAATAATGCACATTTGCATTCCATATGGGGTTAGATAAAACTCTCATTGCATTCCTGTTACAGCTGCATTACCTCAATGGAATATTCCAGCTTCAGTCAGACATGAGGAATAACACTAACTGCATGAAAAATCTCCAGAAACAGAGTAATCGGCTACATTGACTCTCTATCTTCTGTGTTTACTTTCTTTTGAATCATATGTAAAGAATCATTACTTTTAACGGCAAACATGCAAAATCATGAAAAGTGCTGGTTTTATATGCATCTTTCAATCAAGAAATTGTAGTCAATTAATAGTGATTGAGCCAGACCCGGGAAGGGAGCCGGCGAGCGTCTGGTGGCCGGGCCTCGGCCCGAGGAAGCATCATGGGGCTGCCTCCCTGTGGGCCCACCCCCCGCAGGAATAGGCATTGGGGTCGGGTGAAATGCGAGTTGGGCGGCAGGCATAGGCGGGGATTTAGGTGTGCGGATCACCGGCATCGCAGACTGCATCTTGGCACATGGAATGTCACCTCTCTGGCGGGGAAGGAACTGGAGCTGGTGCGGGAGGTGGAGCAGTACCAACTAAACTGGGAAAAAAAAGTTCGGAAACTTGTGTTTGCCGGATTATTTCTCTGTCGTTACAGTGCTAATTGGCATTATATTTTACATTGTTGGAAAGCCTGTTTATTTACCATCACAATGATGTCCAACTTGTAAGGATCATGCATTCGTGGGATGAGCAGCACAGCTGATTATGTGGGTAGCGCCCAAGAAAAATTTGCCAAAATGCTCTGCCAATGGTAAACATGGTCCCCGGAAACAGCTGACAGGTACCGGTTTGCCGGAAGAGCTGCAGCTGTGGCAGACGCCAAAGCAAAAACCCTGGTGTGGGAGGAGTTTGGGGAGACCATGGAGAAGGACTTTCGGTTGGCCTCAAGGAAGTTCTGGCAAACCGTTAAACGACTCCGAAAGGGAAAGCAGGGCTTGACTCAGGCTGTGTTAAGCAGGGGAGGAGAACTGCAAACCCGGACTGGGGATATCGTCGAGCGGTGGATGGAGCACTGAACTCCTGAACCCAGGAACTCCTGAACCAAAACCAACACGTACTACATAGAGGAGGCAGAGTTTGAAGACTCGGGGAGGGGGGGGGGGAAGGCTTGTCCATATCCTTGGCAGAGGTCGCTGAGGTGGTCAAAAAGCTCCTCAGTGGCAAGACGCCGGGCGTAGATGGGATTCGCCCTGAGATGCTGAAGGCCCTGGATATTGTTTGGCTGTCTTGGCTGACACGCCTCTTCAGTGTCGCGTGGAGGTCGCGAACTGTACCTGTGGAATGGCAGCGGAAATTGAATTTCCATTTTTTAAAAGGGGGGACCGGAGGATGTGCTCCAATTACCGGGGTATCACACTGCTCAGCCTCCCCGGGAAAGTTTATTATAGGGTGCTGGAAAGGAGGCTCTGACCGATTGTCGAACCTCGGATCCAGGAGGAGCAATGCGGATTCCGTCCTGGCCGTGGAACAGTGGACCAGCTCTTTACCCTGACGGGGCTGTTGGAGGGTTCATTGGAGTTTGCCCATCCCGTCCAGTTAAGTCAAGTCAAGTCCATTTTTATTTGTATAGCCCAAAATCACAAATCACAAATTTGCCTCAGGGCGCTTTAAAATCTGTACAGGATACAACACCCTCTGTCCTTTACAATGCGACCCTCTCATTGGATAGGGAAAAACTTAACCAAAAAAAAACTTCTAACAGGGTAAAAAATGGAAGAAACCTCAGGAAGAGCAACAGAGGAGGGATCCCCTTCCCGGATGAACAGATGTGCAATAGATGCCGTGTGTACAGAGTAACAACATAATGAAAATACAACATAGACAATCCATATGACAAAAAATAATACATATAATGTGAACATATGTGACAAGGAGGATCCAGGAGGATGTCAAGCAGCTTCCCGGCATCGCCAAACATATAGAGCCAGAGCAACACGACCTCACTACCAGTCTACATGTGTTTTGTGGACTTGGAGAAAGCTTACAACCGTGTTCCCCAGGGAGTCCTGTGTGGGGTACTGGGAGAATATGGGGTACCGGGATCGCTGTTATGAGCCATCCTGTCTTTGTATAATCAAAGTGAGAGCTGTGTCTGTATACTCGGTACAAAGTCAAACACGTTTCCAATGGGTGTTGGCCTCCGCCAGGGTTGTCCCTTGTCGCCGATTCTGTTTGTGGTTTTCATGGACAGGATCTCAAGGCGCAGCAGAGGGGGAGGAGAGTGTCCGGTTCATGGACCTCAGAATTGCGTCTCTGTTCTTTGCAGATGATGTGGTTCTGTTGGCTTCATCGAGCCGGGACCTGCTGGGGAGGTTTGCAGCTGAGTGTGAAGCGGACGGGATGAGAGTCAGTACCTCCAAGTCTGAGGCCATGGAGCTCTGCCGGAAAATAGTGGGTTGCACTCTGCGGGTGGGGATTGAGTCTTTGCCCCAAGCAAGGGAGTTTAAGTATCTTGGGATCTTTTTCACGAGTGAGGGAAAAATGGAGCGGGAGATGGACATGCGGTTCGGTGCAGCATCGGCAGTTATGCGGGCGCCGTACCGGACCATTGTGGTGAAAAGGGAGCTGAGCCGCGAGGAAAAGCTCCTGAATTACCAGTCTTATCTACATTCTGACCCTCACCTATGGTCATGAGCTTTGGGTAGTGACCGAAAGAATGAGATCGCGGATACAAGCAGCCGAAATTAGTTTTCTTCGTAGGGTGTCTGGGCTCAGCCTTAGAGATAGGGTGAGGAGCTCTGACATCCGGAGGGAGCTCGGAGTAGAGCCGCTACTCCTTTGCGTCGAAAGGGGTCAGCTGAGGTGGTTCGGGCATCTGATCAGATGCCTCTGTCAGGGTTTGGTGAACTCGCAGAATTGACTTGCTTTGAATAGTTTTTCTTTGCCAAAATTGTCACTATGAATATTTCAAGTAATTTAAGTTTGTCTTCCTTGCTGATTCCAGGTCTGTTTGTGTTTTCAGCCAGGTACTGTGTTCTTGTAATGTTGCACTAGTTAACTATCTTTCAGGTGGCAGAGAAATACATTGTGTGTACATCAGAAGCAACAGGGAAACAGTCTTCTGTGATAGTTTAGTTTATCTGACACGGTAATGGTCAGAGAGACTGTGCAGTAGACAGCAGAGACAACAGTTGAGAGAACAGGTACGGACCAAAGACTGTTCAGAGGATACTTTTAGAAATCATATTTCTAAGTAAGAAAGGGAGTCATGATCCTACAAATTAAGCATATATCCATGATTTTTAACTTTTTATCTCCCCTTCATTCTGTCTTTTTCTGGCTCTGATCCTCATCACCGTCTGAACTTCAACTACTTCATGGTTTCTCTTTACAGTCGCTGTCACTTTCATCTGATCTCTGCCTCTCCCTTTCCTTCCTACCTCCTGAGGCTGATTGTAGATTCACATAGCAGGACTGAACTTCAGAGAGGGAGAGGTATGAACTCATTTGAAATCTTACAAGTTTTACTTTTAATTCTCCTACTCCCTTTAAATCCAACTTTTTCTTCTTCTGTCTTTTATTTCTCCTCCCTTCTCTGTATGTATGTTTTATTTGTCTTCGTGGGAGGCGCTGGCTGGTGAAGCAAATCAAATCCATCATCAGTTGGCTCAGCTGGAAAAAGCAATTTTCTTTACCTTCTGAATGAAACCTGCTTTCATATGAGAAAAGACTTAACAAGCTGGCTTGAACGATAACTAGAATAGCCAGAATAAGTGTAAGTATAATAGACCTTTGACACACATTTTTATGTTGCATCTAACTATAGAGTGAGAAATCTCTGTCTGTGGGTATGTCCTTCGCACATCTCGAGAACCGCTCATTCCATCTACTTCACACTTGGTGGGTGTATTGCTCAGGACCCCCATGGAGTGCTTTGTCAAATTTGGTGCAATTTGGACATGCAACACATTCAATATGAGTAAACATTGAATAAAAAAGCGACCAGCGCTCCGTGCAGCAGCGTGGGCGGCGCTTCAGGACTCTGCAGACTGACTCCAGCATGTTGTCCGCATCGGGCAGACCACGGCTCATTGACTGCAGTTCATTTAGCAAATGAAAAATAACAATTTAGAACAATAAACACAACAACATGACATATTCGTATTATTCTTTTTTACTATAGTAATCCCTGAGTTTGACAGAAAATAGCATCCAAATAAAACATTCAAGTTCTCAAAACCCTTACAAATAAAATGAGTGTGATGAGTTGTGATTGCGTGAGTGTGTGTGTGTCTGACGGAGTTTGAATATCTGAGTGAGTGTACTTTATGGACTGAGTAAATACTGTCAACTTTTCCGTCAATCATTATATGTTTTTATATTTAATTGTTACCTTGTGCCTGATTTTTATGTTTTCCTTTACATAACTAAAGACACCTCCACCATAAATTGATGCAAAAAAGGCACAAATGAGTGCATGCAAATTCATCAGATTGCAGGAAATGAAAAGTTTGATGCCCAGATTTTCCTGGGGGAGGACCACCAAACCCCCCCGCTTCATGTGAACCCTCCAAATGTTAAAATTAAACCTACACTCTTGGTCATGGATTTTAATATCTCTTTCAGAATGCAACAAAAATAGTATTTCCAGCCATATATTTATTTAATTATTTGCAAAAATGTACTTTTTAGGTATTTGGGCCCCTGCCCCTCTAACATCCTCTAATGTCCCTGGGGGTCTCAAACCAAACAGGTTGGAAACAACTGGATTAATCTTTCAAAATGCATAGTAACTTTTATAGTTATTATATTTTTTTAATGTAAAATATCAATCTGCAAAGCATCTAGTGAATTTATATGTTAAATAAATGTAGTGGAGTAGAAGTATCAAGTAGCAGAAAATGGAAATAAACAAGTTGAGTACAATTATCTCAGAATAGTATTTAATTGCAGTACTTTCCAGTACTGATTAAAAATAATGACAGAAAACGATGAGCACTAACTTCCATTAGTTGTGTGTGAACATTATTAGTATGACATAAAGCACTTGCTCAAGCATTCAAATTCTATTCCTACCACCTGTTTTTCTTCATTGGGAGTGTGTGTGTGTTGTCCGTAAGTGTTAGCGGTGATGGATGAGGGTGAAGTGTCCAGAGTTTTCATGTTCAAACTAATCCCCAAACTGTCAGTCAACCCTAATGACCCTGCTTCACCTCTCCCCTTGCTGCCATCCACAGCTTTATTGTTGAGCTCCGTCTCCTGTCTTTATTGCCTTCTGTATCTTAAATGCATCTCTTCTTTCTTTGTCTTCTCACATCTCTCTTTGGACATGTCCCCTTTGATAGTCATGCCTCTTCCATCTCTCAGTGGCCCTCACCTCTCTGTATCTTCCCCTGTCTCATTCACTTAAATCCGAGGCTGGCAATCGTCTTCAAAAACATTTCCTGTTATATTTGTTGAAATTATCTGTGGCTGTCACAGGACAGTAACAAGGCCGTCCAATCATTTCATTTGGCCCAAATGAAAATGATTGGACGGTCTACCTGCCTGTCTACCTACCTACCCATCTACCTACCTACCTACCTACCTACTTGTCTACCTACTTACCTGTCTACCTACCTAATGATAATAATACGGGAGTGTCTTTAGAGGGAGGCCTGAAGGGACAGACTGTCTACCTTTCTGCCTACCTGTCTTACTACCTAATGATAATGTGAGGGTGAGTGTCTTTGGAGGGAGGCCTGAAGGGCCGGACTGTCTACCTGTCTACCTATCTACTTGTCTACCTACCTGTCTTACTACGTAATGATAATGTTGGGGGAGTGTCTCTGGAGGGAGGCCTGAAGGGACGGACTGTCTATCTGTCTACCTACTGAAGGAACTGGCCTTCTACCTCCAAGAGGTCAAGGCCCAGTTACGTGTTGGTTAATCTTGTGTGACAAAGAGAATTTCCAAACAGATGAGTTAAAGCATAATGATTCAATTTATTCCGAACAATCAATGTTGCATAAGTAAAAATAAAAGAGTTTACAGATATCTGGATCCAACCTACGTGTCCCTGACAACATACAGTGCATGGGTCAGTTCGCGAAGTCTGAACCCCGAGCTATCCCTGATCCAGCCTATTCATGGTTTACACAATATTAATATTCATGAGCTTATGGCACATGATGTTTCTGCTGCATGTCTTCTTTGTTATCTCCTTCTGGCTCCTTCCTCTCTTTGACCTTGCAAAAGAAGAACACCACCTGCCTCCTCCCTTTCCTCACAATCACTCTAATCATAACAAATCCAACAGTCAGGTTATTGTAAGCACTTTTGTACATAATAAATCCAACAGACCCTCTTTTGAACTTAACTAAGTTCACCTACAGATAATGTTACATACAGATATATTTATTATAAGCATAGATAATGTTACGTACAGATGTATTAATTATAAGCATCATCATGTTACGTACAGATGTTTTAATTATAAGCATCATCACACAACCTCTTCAGGATCAACATCTTCACTATCCCCCACCATTTCCAGGAGACCCTGTCTCTCAGCTTGGAACATGGCCATCTGATAAGAAGGAGGTGCATCCGGATGCTTTCGTTGCACAGCAGAAATAATCACACGCTCAGTGAGGTGGCGAATACATGGAATACAGCAACAACTGCATAATACTAAGCATGCACACACAGCAAGGATTGAGGAGAATAGAGATACCACCATGGACTTCCATTTCCCAAAGGTACGGTCTAACCAGTCGTTAATGGGGCTGTTGATACCTGAGTCATCGTGCATGGATTCAGACAGCGTCCGGAGCCCCTCTAGCGCCTTAGTTACAGTCCCGTCCAGCGCTGTATTGTTAGGGATGAAAATACAACATGAGTCTTGGAACATTGAGCATACACCGCCTTTCTCTGCCAGCAGCATATCTAATGCCATTCTATTTTGGATCACCATCAGTGACGTAGGAGCCATTTGTTCAGCTAGTCCGGCAATTGCATCACGGGTTAGATTAGTCAAACGGAGAACATTATAGTGGATGTAGTTAATGCGGTCAACATTTTTGTTAGGAGTGATAGGGATCAGAGCACTTATTAGAGGTATGTTTTCAAAGCCTGCAGCTATTTGGTCAGCTAGTTTATATTCATTAGGGACTCCTCTAGGTACTCCAATGGCATCGACGTATGTAGGATTGTTAAGCTGGAGATCGAAACTTCTCCTCTTTCGGGTGTGCACTTCTGAGCCAATTAGGGTCATCGGGACAGCTAGTCTAACTAGGGAACACACACCTGACCAATTGGCCGGCAGGCTTACTATCAGGGTACCCTTCCCACAGTACCAGAAAAGGTCTCCTCTAGCTAAAGTCCAGTTGGCGGAGTTGGTCCAATTGGTTACATCTACCATACTGTCACACCATGAACCATTCCCAAGTGACATATTTATTTTCCCTGTTCTGTTAAAACATACGTAATGTCCTTTTTTGGGTACAAACAGGGGAGGAATGGTGGTGTTGGGAATCAGGGGATACACTTCAAGCAGAGCAGTACAGTTAGTGAGATTTGTACCAGGTGTGTACATAGCAGTTAAACAGTCTAAGCCATCGGTATCATTCAAATGTACAGGTCCTGGCACCATGAACAGGGAGGGACGGGCTGTAGAACAGGCAATACAATTACCCTGGTTCTGTTTTCTGGCTGTGTATATCATCCAGTCTAGCCAGATGTTTTTATCCCCATATCCTGTGGCTATTCTTACTATATCATTCGTGGTCAACAGGTTAAAGTCTAGTTCAACTATTTTCTGTAACAGAGGAGGTGGTGTTGTCGGGGATGGTGATGCTATTGAGATTGCCTTGGTTTTAAAATTAATTTTAACCAAACCCATGGGGTCTGTGCTTGAATGGTCCACCCCCACAATCATGTTGGCGGTTTCATTATTCCCACAAGGGGAATTTGGTAGGGGGTTAATATGCAGGTTGCTTATGGTGATTATAAGAGGGTTTTGCCCCTGGCTTAGTCCTCTCTTTACCCTTTTTAGTGAGCCTCGCATAACGGTTATGTGTTCCTTCAGGGGAACCGAGCCTTGAGTACTAGTGGCCGCGGAACCATCTGGATCCCAATGAGGACCAGTATATGACCATACATATGACCATGAAGGACACCACTGGTGCCCTCTGCGGAAACCACATAGATAGACCTCATACCCCCGCCATTTACCCCCCCCGAACAGTCAATGATATCACATAAGTCTAACTGATAACTGGTATTACTTCCCAACGTATACTTTAATTGAACCCTGGCTTCAGGACACGTGGACCTTTTTGATCTAAGGTGTGCAGTTGTATTTACGGTTTCAGTGCGATTTTGATGTGCCTCGGTGTCGTTTGGTGCTAGTTTAATCGTTACATTCTTCCCTGTTCCTTCTGGCTTCTCCTTTTTTGGTCGAGGATTGTCCAGAAAAAAGAGGACAAGAGAGATAAACACAGATACTACAACAAATGCTATTAGCAGTTTGCCGTACTGCATGATGCTTCTAGTTTGTTTTCCTGCGCGCAACTGAAAAACTTTTATCTGGGTGATCCTATTTTATACTGGTTTGGGAAAGGAAGTGAAATGTCTCTCTGGTGGATTCTCCCCACTCCTGGTTTCTCTTTTTATCTATTTTTATCTATTTTTGTCTATTTTAGCATTTATTCTAAGCAACAATTTTTAATACAATGTGATATATAATGTTTTTCAAAAACCACCTAGATGAGTCCACCTAAACAACCATGTTAGTCTGATTTAACTGTAAATACAGGCAAGACCTTGTAACCTTCTTTCCCTTATGTGTATCTCATCACAGTCACAGTTTATACAGTATATGAAAAATAAAAAATTATACGTGACCCTTTTTTCACGTAGCCTGGGCTCCTTGTGGGGCTGCCTCCTCTGCTTCAGGTCCTGTCCTGCTGCTGGAGCACTGTGTTAGGTGCCACCAGTTGAGTCCTTTTCCTTCAAGCTGCACAGCTGTTGCAGTTCTGGCCAGAACCTTGTGTGGGCCTGTCCAACGTGGCTCCGACCACTTCCTCTTTAACACCTTCAACCAAAGGTGTTCCGGGGGTCCGGGGTCAGGTCCTGGAACGTCCTCTGTGACAGGGGTGACAGGTTTGTCACCTGTATAGGAGAGAGCTGACACAAGAGCATTAACCTTCAAATAGTATGGTCTGTAACCGAGGTCAGGAAGGGGAGAGGGGTTTTGGGACGGCCCTGGGAAAGGTCGGCCACACGTAAGCTCAAATGGTGTGAGTCCTGTTGACCGATTGACCGAGGCTCTGATGCCTATCAGTGCAATGGGCAGGGCTTCAGTCCAAGGGAGCTTAGTTGTGCGAACGATTTTTAGCAGCTTTAGCTTGATGGTCTGATTAGCCCGTTCAACCTTTCCCTGCGATTGTGGGCGGTACACAGTGCCAAATTTGTGTTGTAGTCCCAGAGCCTTTTCAACAGATTGCAGGTCTTTATTTTTGAAATGTGAACCATTATCTAACCTGATCAATTTAGGAAACCCATGTTTCGGAATGTACTCATTCACCAGACATTTAATGACTGATTTTGCGTCCTCTTTTCCCGTAGGGTAGGCCTCAACCCAACGTGAAAATGCGTCCACAATTACTAGGAGGAATCTTTTCCCCCCAGCCCTTACTCCCATATCTGTGAAATCAATAAAGATTTCCTGTCCCGGGGCAGTGGGAGAAGGATGTTTTCCTGCCCTAGGAGTGATGGTAGGTCTGATGTTACATGTACTACATACGTCACACTTAGTCAAGAAGTCAGTTATAGTAGCATGTTTCCGGGGAATCCACCAGTGGCGGAGATCTCGTAACATCTGTTTGTGGCTTTTATGGTCAAGTCCATGAGTCTGAGTCAATATTGAGGACATCCAACAGGGGGGCATAACTATTTGATCTCCGTTATACCATATACCATCAAACTGTTCTATAGCTCCCTTATCTTCCCAGATGGTTCGTTCTGCTGCTGTGGCAGATTCCTGAGCTTGTATGATGGAGAGATCAGTTATCTCAGAACCGAGATCTGCTGTGGTCATGACCATCATAGTAGGTAAATACCCTGCCGCCTTTTTAGCGGCTGCATCCGCTGCTTCGTTTCCTATACTCTCTAAGTCAGTGCCCTGACTGTGTCCTTTCACTTTGATCACAGCTACCCTCTGTGGTAACTGGATTGCTTCCAACAACTCTTTCATCAACTCCTCATGAGCCATAGGTTTATTCTGACTAGTCTTAAAACCCGCTTGCACCCAGCCAGACATATCTCTGTGAATTGCATTGCACACATACGCAGAGTCTGTGAAAATATTCACTGCCTTCCCTTCCGCTAACCGCAGAGCACAAACTACAGCCGTAAGTTCTGCTGCCTGAGCAGATTGTTTCCCATCAAGAGGACCGTGATCGAGAGTACATGGTTCCTCTTTTGCTGTATTCATAGACACCACAGCATAACCTGCTTTTAACCCTTCGGTGGGATGACGGAAACAGCAACCATCTGTAAATAAGCTAAGGTCAGTTTCCGTTAAAGGGGAGTTTTCTAAGTCCAGCCTTAGTTTTACAAAGGGCAGCGATTTTTCTGCACAGAAGTGCTTCTCGCCATCAGTCATATTGTCAGCCATATTACAGCCCTCATGTACAAAGGAGATGTGTGGTTTCGAGAGTACTTGTAAGATCTTGGTCTGTCTGAGGGGGGTGAGAGTGAAACAGGAGGATGTGACATATGTTAAAGTGCTGTGAGAGGTCAGAATCTGTAGAGGATGGTGCATGACTATATGACCTACTTTGTCTACAATTTTTGCCAGAGCAGCTGCATATCTGACACAGGGGCTGGCTCTCTGTTCTTGTGTGTCTAGCAAAATGCTACAATAGTACAATACGTTCCTATCTCCTCTGTGTTTCTGATATAAGACACCATGGGCTGTACTAAGCTGCTCTGAGACATCCAGATGGAATGGTTGAGAGTAATCTGGGAGAGCGAGTGCTGCGGCCTCTGCCATTTCCTGCTTGAGGTGGATAAACACCTCCTCGGCCTCTGTAGACCATTCTAGCTCAGCGGTGAGATTTCTCATTCCAGCCATGGTTACCATTTGTCTGAGTAACTGAGTGTCGCCTGCATAGTTAGGGATGTATTGTCTTGAATACCCAGTCAGCCCTAAGAATGATAACATCTCTTTTACTGTCTGTGGTTTCGGATGGTGGAGTATTGAGTCACGATGAGCTGGAGACATTGCGGTGCCCTTTGCTGACACCATTCTACCTAGGAACGAAACTTGTGTGCGGCAACACTGAAGTTTTTCCTTTGAGACTTTGTAACCGTAGTTATGTAACCTCAATAACAATGCATGAGTTAGTGACAGGCATACCTCAGCCGAGGGTGCGGCCACTAACAAGTCATCTACATATTGTACAATACAACACCCCTCAGGGAGTTCAAGGCCGGCTAAGTGAGTTCTCAAGGTTTCGTTAAAAATAGAGGGGGAGAGTATAAACCCCTGTGGTAACACATTATATGTCAGCCTTTGGCCTTCATATGTAAATGAGAAAATGTCCTGTAAATGATCTGCTAAGGGCAGGCAAAAGAAGGCGTTAGCCAAATCTATACATGTGAAAGATGTATGGGCTGGGGTGAGCTTTGAGAGAGCAGAGTGGGGGTTCGGTACTGGTGTAACAGGAGTCAAAACCAGCTCATTGATGGCTCTTAAATCATGAGCCATTCTGTATGAGCCGGAGGGTTTGATTACTGGCAAAATGGGAGTGTTCCACTGAGAGTAAGATTTTCTTAATACTCCCGCCTTTATCAGTCCTTCAATCGTAGGGGAGATACCCTGGGCTGCTTCCACTTTATGCTCATACTGAGGTCTCCAGATAGGGCAGTAAGTATTCATCTCGAAAGTTACCGGTTCCATGCTGCACCTGCCAACATCAAAGGGGCCCGTAGACCACAGTGAGGAAGGGAGAGCTGCCAACATGGAAGTGGCTCCTTCACCATCTAACATCTCCCTACCGTGGTGGCGTGTTAGTAACTCATGTTTGCAAATACCTGACACTGCATTGTAAAAGGAGAGTCGATATATGTTAGAGGATGGTGAGATTGAAACCCCCAAAAGGGAAGTGGGAACCCAGTCTGTCAGAGCGACTGCTGCTTTAACCATGGGGCCTAAGTCTTTAGCCTGATGTTTTGGAGCTATGGCTAGGGACACATGGGGAACAGCTTCTTCTGACATGCGATACCATTGTTCTTGTGCTGGGGTTAGTTTTACTGTGGCTGCTACTCCTGCTGGTGCTATATAAACATCTCTTACTCCTATCCCCCAGGTTGTATCTAACAGGTTCTGTTGGAACTCATCTTGATACGTAAGATCATTATTTCTGTCATAATTCAGAGTGCAGTGGGGAGGATCGGGAACAGGGAGGTAAGGGTGTAGAGCCCTAATCCATGGTTGCCACATGTTGTAAAAGTCAATCAGAGGGTTTCTGTCGGCTAGCAGGGCCCAATACATGTCTGCACAGGGTGGTGGGGCATCAGGTGAGGTATCAGGACTCAACATGCACATGCGATCAGCACTGGAGGGGGAGGAGCACACCATTTCTTCTCCTCCGGGGAAACTCACTATCACAGCTTCTGGTGAACAATGTACAGAAGCCCCCAGTGCTGCCAAAACATCTCTTCCCAGGAGATCACGTGGACAATCAGGTGCATACAAAAAGGGGTGCTCCATCACCTGTCTCCCAAGCCGGACAGGAAGGGGAACAGTAAAAGGCAGTCTTTGTTCAGTGCCGGAAAATCCCAAAACGGAAACATAGTGAGAGGAAAGGGAACACATAGGTTCAGCTAAGGTGGAGTAACGTGCTCCCGTATCCACCATGAACCATCTTCGTTTTCCGTTCACTGTCAACTGGAGACAGGGCTCTGCCAGCCCCTGCCCCTCCATCTCCGTCGGGCACCCCTATGGGAACATTCCTGGTGTATATGGACCAGGTGGAGGTCCCTGCGCAGAGTACCCGCTGTATGCCTGCATTGGAGCTAGCTGTTGGTTTGGTGGAGTCTGTATTGTTGGCTGATATGACTGCTGTGGAGGCCCTCTCATCTGCTGTTGTTGTTTCTGAAGACAGTCACGTGCCCAGTGATCCGGGCTTCCGCAGATGAAACAGCTGCCTCCTCTTGGTTGGGCAAACCCCCTCCCCCTGCCTCCTCCTCCTCTCCCTCTGCCTCTATTCCGGCCTTCATGATAAGGGGGCTGCTGATATGGGACAGCTTGGTAAGGAACATGATACTGGGGTTGATATATAGCCTGTGGCGGGCCCTGCAGTGGATAAGGATTCTGTGGCGGGGCTGGAGCTGGTGTTACAATTTGAGCCATCTGGGTATCTTTCTCTTTCCCTCCCTTTTTCTTATCTGTTGCACGAGTCCGTGCATCTGCCAACTGTAATTTAGTCAACTGAGCTACCATCTCTTTTAATGACTCATTTTCCTCTTCCTCTTCCTTGGTTTCTGCATCCTGATGATGGCAGAAATGTGTTTCCCATCTTGATGATTTTGCCCCTGCCATATCTGGATTCTCTTGCATCTTTCTCTTAACTCCTTCCGGAGCATGTTTTAACAGAGCTATTCTGAACAGAGGCTGCTGTGATTCTTTATCTGGGTTCACCCCCGTAGCCCCCGCCCACTCTGTCTTTGCTCTTTCTATGAACGTGCGTCCACTCTCCCCGTTCTTAATCTTAAACACCAAGCTGTGGAGCTTACCCGCTGGTATGGGATACTTTTGTCTAATAGCATTACCGAAGGAGGTAGCGTAGGGGTTAAGGGGGCTCCTATCTAACACCTGGGCTGTTCCGGCCGCTGCTTCTAATTCTTTCAGTGCCCAGTCCGAAACCGAGAAACCCAAAATAGCCCTGAGATCACCCATAGCTAAAGTCTTCCCTCGGGTCTTGTTATACAGGCTCGTGAGCCACACTCCGCCTCCCTCTTGAATTCCTGGGAGGAGCTCACTCAGTGCTTGAATGTCACCTAAAGTGAACGGCTGATACTCGTCTCTACCGTTGCTTTTGGCCACAATGGGAAACATGCCAACGCACTGACTCCTCTGTTTGTCACCTTTGTCTTCGTACTTTCCATAAACTTTACGTGACCTAGTTTTGGGGGGTGTATATGGTCTCGCCTCTTCGTCCCCACCCTCCCGTCTCCTATGTATCCCTCTTTTGGAGTGCGTTCTCATGGTTCCCTCTATAGTGATAGGAATGTTTTCGTCTTCATCATCATCACCCTCCTCTACTGCTCTACTAGCCTCGTCATCAGTGTCCTCATCTACCTCTCCACTAGTGTGGACATCATGATACTCTGCACGGGATCTCTCTGTGTCTCTCTCAGTTCTCTGCATCCAATCACCTATGTCCGGACTCTCTGTGTGGGGTTTAGGGGTAGATTGAGCTCTCCTTCTTACGTCTCCATTACGCAAGTCTGGTGGTAACATGGCTTGTCTTAACCTGTTTTGTTTAGCCTGATCTCTCAGTTCTTCCCTTAGCCTGTCTATTTCTCTGGCTACATCAGACATACTACCCGCCTCTGAGGCTGAACCTGCTCCTTGTTCTTTTTCTATTTCCTCTTCTAGTTCCAAAGTACCACCTAACACTTGAAACAATGGTGCCATAACTTCGTTTGTATGATCACTGTCCTGTGGGATTGGTACCGGACTAGGGGTAGGAGGAGGATAAGGAGGGGGGTTGGGATGTGGGCCAGGTGGGTACTGCTGATGGAGGGACATGTAATGTGGCGGCTGGCTAGTATGTGGGTTTGGTGGTGGGGGTGCGCTAGGACTGGGTGAGGGTTTCACTAGTGGTTTTGCTTCAGTGGTTTTTGCGTGGGTGGCTTTCGTCTGGCTGCCTAAGGCTGATAGTGCAGCCATCTGTATCACATTATATTTTACCAATTTACTTGCCAACTCGTCTTTTCTTCCTCAATTTCCTCCTTACAAACATATGTCCCTTTTCTTTGTCTTGTCTTGCTTGCAGCAGCTTTCTATGAACCACCTGTATTAATGCTCTCATCACTGGCATGAATTTGGCTTCACTTCCCGTGGCTGGAAAATGCCCTTCCTTCACTGTCATGTTATACCACTCATCTAGGTCTTGAGTCTCTTTATTTCTAGTCTTGGGATCAAATGTACAGATTACATTGGTCCTGACTTTAACCCATTGCTGTCCAAATGATAAACGGGGAGGCCCACAGCCACCCCGTTCCTCACAGTCTTTGTCAAATTCTCCGTCCATTCTGTCCAGTACTATTTCACACAGGTTTATTCAGTTTATGACAGTAACTAGATTCAGAGTAAATGGGTCGCTATGCCCCTCGCTGTGATCCTACCAACATAAGCTTCTACTGGACACTTTGATGTTCCAGCGATGTTGGCCCAGTATCAACAGTAAGTTTTAATTTTCCTCTGAATACTAGTTATTAATGTACACTCATACAGGCGCTCCAAGCGCTATTTTTACTAAACTCTAACGTCCTAGACGTTACTAAACTAGCGCTCCAAGCGCACTACTCATACAGGCGCTCCAAGCGCTATTTTTACTAAACTCTAACGTCCTAGACGTTACTAAACTAGCGCTCCAAGCGCACTACTCATACAGGCGCTCCAAGCGCAGCGTTCCAAACGCTTTTCTAATGTTCCAAATACTTCTCTAACGTCCCAGACGTTACTAAAAACTAGCGCTCCAAGCGCACTACTCTAGCGCTCCAAGCGCAGCGTTCCAAACGCTTTAACAGAAAGTCTTTACTTTTGCAACATTTATCACTACAAAGGAGATTCAGCACAACAAGAGAGATAATTTAGAGTAAGCCAATATGCAGAGTTCGATACAACAGGTTCTGCTTACCTTTAAGATTTCAGGGATCCCTTTCTCTCTCTCGCCGGTCTGTCCGTCCTTTGGACACGCTTCTCAATGCCGAAGATCACGTCGGGGTCACCAATTGAAGGAACTGGCCTTCTACCTCCAAGAGGTCAAGGCCCAGTTACGTGTTGGTTAATCTTGTGTGACAAAGAGAATTTCCAAACAGATGAGTTAAAGCATAATGATTCAATTTATTCCGAACAATCAATGTTGCATAAGTAAAAATAAAAGAGTTTACAGATATCTGGATCCAACCTACGTGTCCCTGACAACATACAGTGCATGGGTCAGTTCGCGAAGTCTGAACCCCGAGCTATCCCTGATCCAGCCTATTCATGGTTTACACAATATTAATATTCATGAGCTTATGGCACGTGATGTTTCTGCTGCATGTCTTCTTTGTTATCTCCTTCTGGCTCCTTCCTCTCTTTGACCTTGCAAAAGAAGAACACCACCTGCCTCCTCCCTTTCCTCACAATCACTCTAATCATAACAAATCCAACAGTCAGGTTATTGTAAGCACTTTTGTACATAATAAATCCAACACTACCTACATGTCTACCTACCTGCCTGTTTACCTACCTGTCTACCTACCTTCCTACCTGTTTACTTACCTAATGATAATGTTGGGGGAGTGTCTTTAATAATAATAATAATAAATTGGACTTATATAGCGCCTTTCAAGAATCCCAGCTTGGTGCTGAGGTGGAGCTGTGTGTCGTCGGCGTAGGAGTGGAAACTGAGACCATGGTGGCGGATAATCTGACCGAGGGGGAGCATGTAGATGGTGAAGAGGAGGGGTCCAAGCACAGAACCTTGAGGCACGCCTTGGTTGACTGGGGCTGGGGAGGAGCTGGAGTCACTGATGGTGATGAACTGTTTTCTGTTGGAGAGACATGATTGAAACCAGGAGAGAGCTGTTCCGGTGAGTCCTAGGTGGTCAGATAGGCGGTTGAGGACGATGGAGTGGCAGACTGTGTCAAAAGCTGCGGAGAGGTCAAGGAGGATGAGGATGGAGATGTGGCCGTAATTAGCTGCGATGAGGAGGTCGTTGGTGATTTTACTAAGGAAAGGAAGGTTGGAGATCGGCCGATACTTGTTGTTGAAGAACAGCATTCTGGGGTGGTTTTGCTGGTTACCAATGAGGGTGGAGTAATATTGTGATTTGGTTTGTGAGAGAGGTTCCTTGTAGGAACTAATGTGGTCTTTGTAGGCCTCCAGGTGGACAGTGAGGCCGGATCGTCTGTAGAGCTTCTTAAGTTGACGACCGGAGGCCTTCAAGGAGCGGAGTTCAGGAGTGAACCAAGGAGCAGGATGTGTGAAGGAGGCAGTCCGTGTTTTGAGGGGGGCGAGAGAATCCTGGCTAAGGAAAAAGCAGTGTTGTAGTGGGCTACCAGGCCATCAACCATGGTGTCAGGGGGATCAGAGGCCAGATGGGTAGCTAACAGGTTTGAAAGGGCTGGTGTGCTCACTGCCTTGATTTTCCTGAACGTGATAGTGCGTTTTTGTCAGGAATGGAGAAAAGGACGGCATGATGGTTGGAGATAGCTAGGTCCAAGCACTGCAGATGTGAAGGAGTTGTGCCAGTGGAGCATACCAGGTCCAGCGTGTGACCTTTGGTGTGGGTGGGACCTTGGACATACTGTGAGATATTAAAGCAGTCAAGTAGTGAGAGGAAGTCAGAGGCAAACTGGCAGTTGGGGGAGTCCATATGAATGTTGAAATCTCCAATGAGAAGTGTAGATGGAGACCTGGAGCAGACAGCGGTGAGTAGCTCAGATAGCTCAGACATGAATAATAAATAAGGACAACCTGGAGATGTTGGGATCCAGCCAGAGAGAGTGCAACACATTCCAGAGAGGTGACAGTGGGTACGGGAAGCTTTCTAACCAGGAAGTCAGCTCGATGGATTACTGCCAGCTCACCACCCCGACTGATGGAGCGGGGTTTCTGGATGTAGACATAACCCGGGGGTGTGGCTTGATTGAGTGAGATAAAGTCCTGTTGATTTTGCCATATTTCTGTTAGGCATAGAAAATCAATTTTCCTGTCAGTGATGATGTCATGGATGAGAAGTGCTTTATTGTTTAGGGAGCGAGCGTTCTGTAGCATGAAGGTTGCAGAGTTGTGATTTGTAGATGTTGAGGGAGATGGATTGAGGGGAGCGACGTTGTCAACACAGATGAGAGGTCTCAGATTGCCGGGTTGCACGTGGAGTTTGTTGTGATGACGTCGTAGCGGTGCGACAGAGCGCCGGTCAGAATGATTGGTGGGAATAGCATGATCGGAGTAAAGAAACTCGCAACGGGCAGCCCTGTGCACATAACGTGGACGATGCAGGAGTCCGTTGGATTTAATTACAGAAAGAGAGTTTTCAGTGAAGTAACAGAAGAGGTCCAGGAATTACAGTACGGTGTATTTTAGGAACACCATGGCAGTGGCTAGCTACTAGCTGGTAGGCCAGGGACAGACAGGGAGCTAAATTCTGCAAAATTGTTTAAAATATAAGGAATTGAGACAACTGCGTTATCAAAAAACAACCAAATGTTGTCCGCATAAAGAGATTTGGAGTGAGAGGTTTTCCTGAAAGTGATGGGGGAGATAGACAGGTGACGGCTCTAATGATAAAATAAACTATAAGGAATTAAAAGGCATTGGGATCCTTCGTATGGCTCTCTGTCTAATTTTAACATGCATGATGCTCTGCAGATGCACTACTGCTTAAAGCCAAAGCCTAGTTTTGTTTTGGACTCTTTGTGTTTGTTTTACCAAAATTACATTTACTGTATAGGTTTCTGTCTCCAGGCCCTGCAGCCGAAGATACTTACTGTATGCGAGAGACAATACGGCCCAGGACTATAAATTCATATAGCACTATCCCCCCCGATACATAAGGAGGAGATGGAGGAACAAAGAAAAAAAATGCATGCATAAATGGAGAGAAAGTAGAGAAAATGGGATTAGAAGAATAGAGAGAGAACAAAAGAGAGAGAGAGAGAGAGAGAGAGAGAGATGGGTAAGAATGAGGTAGAGTGAAACAGAAAGAGTGCTGCTTTAGATTAATGGCTCATCTTCCAGATGTGAGTGAGACACTTTTTGGCTCCCGGTCTAAATGAGGGTGGGTCGTTAATCACCGTGGCAACAGATGAGACAATGGGCATCGATATGACTTTGAGCTTTAGTACATTTGCCCATATAGGAGCCAATCCCCATTTCATTGCATTGGACAGGAGCCAAGTGCCACATAGAATCACTTCAATAGTTTAACAGTGAGCACACACAGATGAGGACATTTGGTGCTCCTTACTTCTCTCTGCCAGTTGCAGTCAGCCAACACAGGTTTTGGTTTTGTTCTCTGTAAACGCCCACTTTTACCAAACCTGGCAACCCCACTGCAATCACAATACTTAAGGAAGCTGCACACAATCACTGTCTGGCTGTTGTTCACCAACAAACAGTTCCAACAAATAACTCGTAAAACCTTTTAACATTTATGTTTGTGTATGTATTAAAGCTGTATTTCCCAACCTCGTTGGGAAGGGTGTAGGACCCTTAAAACAGTACTCAAATGATTAAGCCATTGATTGCTCTCCCTATGACACTGTCAGACTCAAGGTGGACAGTCTCTGTTTTGAAAAAAGATGTCGTGTTTTTCATCCACCATGCCCTAGAGATGGTCAACTGGCTGATTATATTGACTATCGGCGATTGAGAACATCGCCCCCTTAGAGAGACAGCGGGGGGGGTCACATCTAACACACACCTGCATGAATATATCAGCAATTGTTGGGCTGGCAGTGGCCTGCTGGAAACCTTTAACATATCACCCTAGCCTACATGCACCTTGACTGCCAACAGTTTGGTCAGAGATTCCAACGGGTTCTCATCCCAACTTGTCACATACTGACGCTTTATCAGACCCCTTGGCGTCACTTTTCTCACACAGTGAACACATGCTTAATGTTGTGAATTAAAGAAAAACACTTGTTTAGGTTTAGGCAAGAAACTAATATTGTAAGGTTTAGGAAAAAACTACATGGTTAGGCTTAACTACATTTGTACAGTAAAATGAGACTGAACAGACAGATTGTGGGACATGAACAGCGGTCTCCTGGATGAAAGCCTTGTGTTTGCCTTGTGTGTGCCCATTAGTCCGACAGACCGTTAATACACACTCTCCCCGCACCGCCGTATTAATGCATGGGCTTGCTGGGGCTCAAGCCCCCCCCCCCCCCCCCCGGCCCAACGACGTAACATGGCCCACGAGGCTCCGGGGAATAAAACTAAGAATAAAATTCACAGGGAGAAGAATTACTAGACGTGCGACGGGCTGCTCCCCGCGTAAAGACGTAATGCCGGCGGTGTTATTTAGTCCGACACAACCTGCCAGGGGAGAAATTTGTATTATTTTTTTTTCCAGCTGTATATCTGACTGAGATCTGTTTGTCTTACTGACTGACTGAGTGAAGGGTGAGAGGAGACTGGCGGTTGATAGAGATTATATGACTGTCGGAGCTGGGAAAGGAGGGATGGGCTTTCAAAACGCCCGTAGCCAGAGGGTGCAGCCCTATATACTATATATATACAGTATATACGGTACATAGGGCTGTGTGTCGCCTCACAGCTAGAGGGTTGCAGGTTCAAACCCGGCTTGGGGCCCTTCTGTGTGGAGTTTGCATGTTCTCCCCATGTTAGCGTGGGTTTTCTCCGGGTTCTCAGGTTTCCTCCCACAGTCCAAAGACATGCAGGTTGGGTTCATTGTTGACTCTATATGTCCCGTAGGTGTGAATGTGAGTGTGAATGGTTATCTGTCTCTATGTGTCAGCCCTGTGATAGTCTGGAGACCTGTCCAGGGTGTACCCCACCTTCGCCCAATGTCAGCTGGGATCGGCTCCAGCCCCCCCCCCCCCCACGACCCCAAACGGGATAAACAGTTACAGGCAGATAATGGATATACAGAATATATAACACAAAAACTGCATTTGTTTGTGTGCTTGTATTAAATTCAGAATTAGATTTCTTGATATATTCAGGAATATTCAGGTGATGGTTAAATATTGGTAAGTGGTGGAGAGGGTTAAAGTAAAAAAAAAAATGGTAGGAAAAGAATATTAACAATGGAGTGAGTTCTATATGATGTTTGGGGAGGGTGAAACCATATTTTGGATCATTTTGGGGGTGACATTTAGGACAGCAGGCAGGGCATTGGGTCCCAGAGGAGAAAGATGGCAAAGTGACCCCCACGTAGTGAATGATCGGGAGCCAGGCTCCAGGTGACTTCATCTGACGTCACAAAATGGCCACCTAGGGAAGCTTTGACACCAAATGAATGAATGCGGAAAACGCCTGGCTCCACGAACAAAAGTGCAAAGTCAGTATCATCATTCGGCCTCTCTTTTGTACTTGCCTTACCAAACCTTACAAAGGCAATCACAGTCACATTTAGCAATGCAACTGGAAAATTATATTTTAAGAAGTACAAGTGTTTTTCAAAAAGCAGATGAAGTGTGTCTAAGGTTTGATGATGTGCTGTCATGTTAGGGGATAAATACTTCACACCCACTCCGTCTTCAATGTGTTTTAAGGGAAGATATGATGAAAAACTACTTTTTCTCAGTGCTTGTTCTCATCTCTCTGGGTATCTGGAGTTCCTACCAACCCACTAACTGTTAAATAAGACAACCAGTCAGTTGTGGCTCTCCTTCCTATGTCACATGCAGGTTCATTAGAATATATTACCCACAGCTGAGAGAGCTACCTTTGCAAAGGTGCACCATATTTTTCTCTCCAGCCAATCAGAGCAGACTGGTCTTTTTGGGGAGGAGGTCTTAAAGAAACAGGCAGTGTTTCAGAGAGAGAGTGAATACAGGAATATTCAGACAGACAGGATGAGAAAACATAAGGTGTTTTTTTTAAACATTAAAGCATGTAAACATGTTCTAGTAGAAACCCAAAATGCATGCAAGTATGAACCTGGATATGAGCAGGATGTGTCTCCTTCAATGTTGAACTCACATCATGTTCTAGAGGAAAAAGGGCTGGTTGTTGAGTTGGTATACATTTATTATTTATCCACCTGATTTCCTTACATCAGATATCAGGAGTAAAGAGCCAGGGATTTTCTCCAGACTTGTACCAGCAGGAAAACCTCAAACACACACACACATGCACACACACATCAATGATTACATTGTTTTCATCAAAGCCAATGACTGAATGTATATATATATATATACATATATATATATATATATATATATATATATATATATATATATATATATATATATGTATATATAGGGCTGATTGTTAATGGACGGAAAGTGTTGATGGTGAACTCTCGCTCTGCAATGGCCCAAGTTTGAAAGTTATGTGTGCTAGTTTAACATGTGTTCCAGTCTGTGATTCACAGAGTGAAGCACCAAATGAAACTATGAGGTCAAAACCCAAACTAAGGGGAATGACACCAAACAAGCTAGATATACATTTATGGACACAATTTAAGCTCAAAGTTAAAAATCTGCTCTGACATTGTGTCCAGCTTTCTATTTAGCTTCATTGGACGGTACTCCTCTCAAACCCAACATTGACCCCGCGGTATGATTTACTCGTAGGTACTCACAATTGACCATGGATGCCTGAGCTCAAAGCACCTCGGAATCAGTGCCTATGCACATATTTTATTTAACAGAAGAAAAGGAGATTTTACTCTGACTCATTGGCTCTAACACAGTGTGCCTGTGGTTGCCTTAGGCTTCAAATATTTCAAATTCAAGACAGGTCGAGATACAAGTTGAAGGGATATGAATTTTGACCAAAAACTTATTGTATATATAAAGAATTGTCTCCACTCAAACTAAACACCATGTTTGCTCTCTCTGAAACAAAATGAGACTCTCCTGATGTGCTCAGGACCTTGAATAACAAGAATGAATAGTTGTTCATTTTGCACATTGAGACACCACTTTCAGCATGACAGATGTGATGTATATGAGTCTACCAATCTACCTGTACTAACAATTGGCCAGGGTTGCAGCGGATGTACTGTTGGAAGATTTATAGCATGAATTAAGTATAATGTATAGCATCACTGATGCTGTGTTGTATCAATTTGTTTAAAGGAAGCTTGCGGGGTGGCTGAGACTGTAAGAAAACTGTGGTGGCTGTAATTTATTAAAACACCCATCTTATGTGCTCCGAATTAATGCTTTTTCTTTATTTTATAAATCTGCAATGGCTAATATATTGATTTTAGAAATCAGAATTACAGCAAAGCCAGCACTCATTGTGTTCCTCAAGCTGCTTCCCTTACAAATCTGATCATGAGACCAACTGGTTGAATAAGAACCCACTGAATCAATAAATCCCATGATATGCTATGGTAGATCAACAGGTGGCACTAACACATCTCCATGCAAGCTGAACATATGCTTCAGTGTTTAGGAAATCCCATGTTTCTATTCAGCTTGCTGTGTAGGGACTTGACTTTGTTTCAGAGATTTTAAAACACCAGGACATAAAGGAAAATAAATATGGAATATACTCCACCTTGCGCAATCCTTATATTTTATTATTTTCAGTGGATGAGTGACTCTCGTTCTTCGGAGGCAGACCATAACGTTACTATAAAATGACAGAAATTGCCCAATAAATGTACTCAGTTAATCGCTGATAGCCGATATATTCGTCCAATCGCCCAACCCTAATACACTTCCCAATGACAATGTAACAACTGAGGGAATAACAGGCAAAAGGACTCAATAGATCAACACAGAAACAGAATCTCGATCGGATAAGTCCTTTACTTGCAAGGACACTAGCAACACATTCTCACTCTCAACTCGTCAAATACTGTCGCTTGGTCCGTGCCCCTCGGCATCACAGACCGACGCACGGGGTACCCCTTTAGCGTTACTTTAGGATGGACCAGGGACGGCGTGTCAATATACGTTCGTTACATGCATAGTGTCCATTCAAAATAAACTTCTATTTTCACAGGAAGTTAGGTTTAGGCAACGCAAACAATTAGGTAGGGTTAGGAGACGGTTGTGGTTGACGTTGACTTCACTGACTAGCGACTCGTGTGATTCACAGGGCTGATGATTCTAATGACTCACGGGACTGACGATACTGATGAGTCACGTGACTAACGACTGACTTTTAGTTTCACACGGGACATGAACAGCGGTCTCCTGTTTGAAAGTCTTGTGTTTGTTTGATCCATCCAACCCCCCCTAGATTGTTCGTAGCTATACCTAGGAAAAGTCAATGCACTGTAATTCATATCCTACAAAATCAATTTGTATGTAATACACGTAATTGTGAACAAGGAAGTATAAAGAGCGGCGAATGCCACGTAGGGAGGAGGTTGGGGAAAGTTGAGTGGTTCAAAAAACACCGGACTTTCACCCAGAAGACCGGTGTCTGCAACAGAGAGAGAGCGAGATGGAGAAATCTATCTCTTTTGGTTCATGCCGAAATACGCCGATGGAGCCGAGACGACAATGACCGAAGAAGCCCGAGATCACCAAAGAGAGCCGCTGGAAAGAAACGACTCCAGTCGAGTTTCCCCCCCGTCGGACCCAACAAGATCCAAAATGCTGAGGTTCAAACCTGCTACCACTCTCATCAGCATAACTTCCCATCTGCCCACTAGAATCCGTCAGGTGATACATTTTCAGATGTGAAAGAGTTTGATTGTACTAAAAAAATGTAGAGTCAATTAATAAATAAATGTTAATAAATAAAGTTTCAGAAATCAATACTATTAGATGCTAGATGCAACACCAATTAAGAAATTCATCAGTAATCTCTAAACCTAAATTAGGTTCACCCCTAAATTTAGAATTACTATGAAACTGTGTCACAACCTACCCTGGTGCTACTTAAACTTTAAACGCCGGAATGGTGCATTAAGACCTAATAAATACAACTACATTAAATTCTGTTTAGTTCTTTTGTTTAGTAGTTTAGTTATGCAGTTAGTTAAATAAACATGTCATTTATAAAGGACTTGGTTATTTGATTTGTGTGTGTATATGAAACAACTTAAATCACTGTTCACTATGCCCAAGAACTCCATCGCATCCCTGAGATTATGACACTCAATGGATTAATTGTCAAAAAGTTTTCCCTGTTTTTCTGAAATTGGGTGGCATCCTAATTGATTATAAGGTTGAATTCTGATACTTAAACTAATTGTGTATGATAGCTGAAGCTGAGTACCATCCCTCTCCTTCACCTTTTACCATCATTCATGGGTTATGATTCATAATGACTTATTATTAAATCTGCTTTAAACAATAATGCTACACCCTCAAAGACTTGTGACTATACTTGGATTTGCCCTCTAAAAACTGGAGACTTCACTTGGACTTGCCGTCAAATAATTGAGACTTGATTTGGACTTGCATTAAAACATATTGCTGATTCACATGACTGTGACCCATGCGGAAACCATCTCATCATCATGGTCTTTAAAGTGCTAAAGATGGGTTTGCTCAGGTACAATGTCCGTGCTGTAGCCAACACATTGCCTCCCGCAGAAAGATAAAACAGTATCATTTTATTTGTAGATCTGTTCTGTTCACAAAGCTCAGCATCAAAGGAGCTCAGGGATGTGCTCCTGTGACTTTACGTGAGGCGTCGGCATCCCTTCATACAGAATAAATTAGCATATGCCTCGTCTCACTGCAATTAGGATGAAGATAAAAATACAAACGCCTGGCCCTTAATTCATTTATGAATGTCCCCACCCTGGTGACTAAACAGATGCTTTTCTCAGGTACAAAACAAAATGTGTGTGTCTGTTTGTGTACATATTTCACTGTTAGTGTGCATACCCAAGTTTAAATGGAGGCATGGTTTTGTGTGTTTGAATTTTACCAGTAACTATGTGTAATCATAAAGTTGTGTGCATGTGTTAAGGTATGTGATAGTGGGTATCGTGTCTCAGCATCAGTGGGCATTTGTGTTGTGTTTATATGTAAGTGCAGATACTGTATGTGTCTAGGTCCAGCAGTGCATGTTGATGACAAGGGGCACATGGGAAAAGGTTGCCCTCAGGGCTTTCTGCCATAAACCTCATTAGGTTTAGGCAACAAACCTAAAAACATACTTGGTTAGGTTTATGAAAACATCCTGTTTTAGGTTAAAATAAACCATGTCTGTCAGAAAGCCTGGAAGGAAACGTTCTCCAGGTCTCCATGCCCATGCTCTCTACTCTACTGTGCATGTGTTAGAGTATCTGAGCATAACTGTGTGTGTTTGTGTTGTTGCAACACATCTTCACACCTAAATGACACAATAGGTTGTTTGCCAATGATTCCCAAAACAACATAATAATATCTTCTGACTATATTTTCTATTTAACAACGTGAAACGGCCGCAGTGTTAAACATGTGATAAACGTTGTGAAACGGAAGTACTTGGTTAGGTTTAGGTAACTAAACCACTTGGTTAAGTTTAGGTAACTAAACTACTTGGTTAGGTTTAGGCAAGAAAAGTACTTGGTTAGGTTTAGGTAACTAGACCACTTGGTTAGGTTTAGGCAACAAAAGCACTTGGTTAGGTTTAGGCAACAACACTACTTGGTTAGGTTAAGGCAACAAAACTACTTAATTAGGTTTAGGCAACACAACTACTTGGTTAGGTTAAGGCATCAAAAGTACTTGGTTAGGCTAAGGCATCAAAACTTCTTGGTTAGGTTTAGGCAAAAAAACTACTTGGTTAGGTTTAGGCAACAAAACTACTTCGTTAGATTTAGGCAACAAAACTACTTAGTTAGGTTTAGGCAACAAAACTACTTGGTTAGGTTTAAACTCACCTCATATCACAGACACAGCGGGTGAAACAGAACCGTCAAACTTTACATTTTACAGTCACACTCTGGACATACTGACACAAATCCATGTTCTTGTCAAAATATTTCAGCAAAGCAAGTGTTATTTATGCCTAAAATGGGAGATTTCATTACTTACATGTCTGCAGCCATCATAAAACACCAGAGAGACTCCACTCTCACCCTGTGAGGCAAGCCAGTCCGCCATGTTGTGGAAAATAACTAGGTTCCTCTCAGGGGACTTTTTGCACATTGTACTTCGATTCAGCCACAGACACCAACAATCTACACATCAAACTCTTCAGCTGACTGAGACAAATCCGTTGATACCTCACACAGCACTGTTCCATTCTCCATTTATCTGCTGAAAAGCATGGAGCTCGTCAGTCATATATGCGAGTCAAAATGTTCCATTATTTTACATGTAGCATTGCAGTGTACAGTAGATGCTAAATCATCTGCCTGAGAATATTGGAAAGGTTAAATGTAATGCATGCAAAAACAGATTACTACTTAAAACCAGCACTGTCCGAAAATTAAGTTATGTTATATTTAAATTATTCATTCCAGCCATCAGGGAATGCACAGAGATGATTCAAAGAAAACTATTTTGTTACTTGATTTTAGACAGAAGAGACTACACAAAGACACATGGTGGCTACTTTCAGTTTGTAATGTGTTATCTTTGTTGCTACACGTTGAAACTAATGTGTGCCCTTAAAATATGGTCATAAAAAGAAAGTTCCAACACACCAGTTGTCTGTTCCTTACAACTTTAACATCTCTGCCCTGCTCAGGGTTTTAGATACCCATGAATCCAGTCCAGGGCAGGCAGGTAGCAGGAAGTTTGTGTGTTTTTAATTACATCCTCATCCACCAGGTGGTGTGGGATCTCTACAGGATTGCCTGCCATTAGAAAGTCACTCAGATAAAAAAAGAAAAATGCATTCAAATTCAAAACATAACAGCAGTGGGTTGTTTTATTTTTATTTTGAATTAAATGAGTGACTGAGATGATTAAACACAAAGCAATCTATTGTTTAGCTCTATGTTTCAGAAGATGTACAGTAGACATGTTTGGATAACACTTTAGCTTTCAGCATAAAACATGCTCCTCAAAATGCTCTATTAAATCACTTAAAATGTGCTTCTCAAAGGGAGATTTTTCTGACCGTTCACATACATTTGAGCCATGCTGTGTTTGACATTCATACAGCTGCAGCTTGGAGCTGCCCAGCTGGCCGATGAGCTGCTTCACAGGAGGAACTGAGTGCCGTGATCAAGGACTCTTCAGCAGTGGCTGTTGAGGAGAAAGAGAGAGCATTACTCAAGTTCTCTGGGTGCTCTCATGCTCTTATGATTCCCAGCTGGACAGGGACTGATCTCTCACTGATATGGAGGCAGTGACACCGTGCATGTCTGGCCATTTAAATTTGGACAGCAGCACTAAAACACCAAAGTGTCTATGAAGGTATACAGGTTGTACATTTTTGTAACTAAGATGTCATGTTGAGGCACCAGTGTTGGATTTGTTGAGATTTCACTGTAGAGCTGGTTGGCTGCTTGATTGTGCAACTGTACAGAAGCTTTACAGATTGCCACTTTCACTTCTATGCAGTTGTTATCACATAAAGTTCAGAGCTGGTAACAAATAAAAGGAGGGTAACCCGACCGTATTTAGCTACTCTTTCAGGCCTTTGAGGGCAATGAGGGACGTATGTATCTGTTTATATATGTATCTACATTCAACACGATTCCTATGGTCTTTAACTTAGACAAAACTGAGTAAAATTCTGTAAACTTCAGGCCACAATCTGTAAATTTCTTTAGATTTTGACTTGTCAATGAACAAAGGAGATCCTAAAGCAAAGCCAATAGCACAGTGGTGGTCGTTCTTATAATGACAATGTTAACATGCTGATGTTTAGCAGGTATAGAGTTGACTATGTCCACCTCTAAATTTAGCATGTTGCCAGTGTGGGAATTACCCGGTGGCAGTCGGGGTCCTATCTTCCTAGTGCCCCAGTGTTATGCTGTAGTCTTATACAGACTCGATACACAATATAGCCTACACAGTTTAATGGATGCAAACCAAGCCAATCAACTAGGCTATACACGCTTTGCACACACAATAAGGCCACTCACACATCTACACAACCACACAACTATGGCCTCTAACAGAATCCACACAGCACACTCGCCTCTGTCTCTCTAACCCTACACACCAATCATGGGTTCTCGGACCCCACGAGACCCCCGTATTTACCACACTGCGCATTACCATGTTAACATTTGCTAATTAGCACTTAACACAAGGTACAGCTGGGGCTGATGGAATGTCATTAGTTTTGCCACAACCTAGATAAACTGGACAGTTAAAACAATATGGGGCCGTTATTGTAGCAAAACTATTAGCAAATGTGTTTGGAGAGATGTGTAACTGTATCTCAATACGTGTGTGCGTAATTAGATTTGTAAATGTGTAGACAAATCTATGAATGCTTACATAAATCTGTAAATTTGTAAACAAATCTGTAAATGCGTACATACCTTTGTAAATGGGGGCGGTGGTGGCCTAAAGGTTAGAGAAGCGAGCTTGGGACCGGAAGGCCGCCGGTTCAATCTCCCAAACCGTCAGGATAAATCTGGGTGGGGAAAAGTGAAAAGAAGCGCTTGCGCCTCCCTCATTACCACCACTGAGGTGCCCTTGAGCAAGGCCCTTAACCCCAACTGCCCCACCCCCACAGTCTACATAATGTGTAGACTCAATGTGTAGACTGTACACGATGTGGTTGAAAAAAAAGGTTAAATGTGTAGACAAATCTGTAAATGAATACTTACATCTAAATGTGTCTTTGGAGGGTGGCCTGAAGGGACGGACTGTCTACCTGTCTTACTACCTAATGATAATTTTGTGTCTCTGGAGGGAGGCCTGAAGGGATGGACTGTCAGTGTTGATGACTTGGAGACTTGGAGACTTTCTGTCTAGATTTAGGGACTTATGGAGCTGGTGCTGCTGGCTATGTGTTGCAACACTGGGCTGGGTTTTTCAGTATGATGATTTTCTAAATCAAGCGTACTCTTGCTGGTTTCTCCAATGTTGCCTATTCAAGCTGTAAGGGCTCATAGTTAGCTATCTTCTTAGCGGTCTTCTATTCAGAGTATTTTTCAATGCTTTCAGATAATGTCATATGTCCATCCTATTTTCTCCCATATGGCCCCAGCCACTGTTTAATCTAGCTTCGGCGCAGAAGGTATGATTGTCTTAGTTCGGACCAAGCAAAAGTGGGTAGTGGGTTGATAGTCGTTCTATATGTACAGGATACGATGGTCTCAATACAAAACAAGAGACCTAATAGGTGTTTAGCATCACCAAGGTAGGGTTGCATAAGTGCTATTTCAGAATTTGAAATGTGGTTAAATGTGTTCATCCTCCACTACAGCCCATTTCACATGTGACAAAGGGGTGAAATGATCGCAGGCATTCTGCAATACTTAGAGTAAAGTTTAACTTAGCCATCGCTAATTAGAGTCTGGATGGACAAGTGCAACTTGATGTACATAACTGCTTTAATTTCCCTAGATGGATATACAAAAGTAGGCTATAATTATATAATGTAATTAGGCAGCAGAGGCACAGGAAATTAGACTGGTATCTTCAAATCTGGAGGGCAATGATAAAACGTATCATCTCATAAATTATAACCTTCAGTGGAACCTGTAATGTCATATATTATTTCCACCATGAGGGTCAACACTTTGTTTTATATAATATGTTATACAGTATGTTGTTTATGCATTTAATCTACGGAATATGGTATTATTATGTGTTAGGCTACCATATTATACTCTTAAATGTACCAGTTGGTTCAGTGAAGAATAGTATTTCCAAATTGAATGACCTCACCTTTATATCAGTCAGAAAATAACAATCAAAATGTCAAGGTATTTTTTAAATAGGGTTAAATTAAATAATGAATACGAAATTAGGGAAGACACTGCTTCAGTGTCATGCTGAGAAACAGATCGATCGTGCCAAGGTCTGGCTTCAGAGTCAGACTCTCAGCTCTCCTGTCTGCCTCCTCACTGACAACAGATCAGCATGGCTCAGAGAGGATCAGTAGCCTGGAAATGTCAAAAGTGTCACAGTTAATCAATTCAAATCATCAGGTCTCGACTTCATAAAGACCACAACTTAGAGCCTCTGAGGGAGAAAGACGTGAGCTACACCTCAAGAATGGAAATAAGTACTTTTACTTGACTACAAAACTAAATGCATTCTAAAATCTATTTAGCACCGTCAGAAACAAGCTCCTCTGTACCCAAGCTAAAATCCAGCAGGAAATAAACTATCAGGTCGTGAGCCAGTCAAGAAGTAATGTATGAAAATAACTGTCCAGTTGGAGCTGAGTATGTGAAGCACACGCTCAACATTCGTGTCCATTCACAGCTTGTGTATAAAGCCATGGTGGCCACAGAACACTACAAGTTCCCTTACCAACCGGACTAAAAGATGAAATATTCAACTCACCCAACACACACACACACACACACACACACACGTACATATATACACTTAAGCCCCAGACACACCAGGAACGTGAGGAGCGCGTGGCGGTGGCTGCGTAATTCACGAGTCGGGCGTTCACACCAGCTGTGTATCTGCTGCTGCAGCTGCTACTGTCAGCTCTTTCTTTCTACATAGAGTTTGGCTTTTAGTGGCCATTTCATTTCATTATAAATATCATTTATATATTTATTTTAGACTGAGAAAGGTTAAGAAACATGTGGTAATTTGTAAATAATAGTAATAATCGACAATTAAAACTCTGCACTATATTTATTCATGAAGCTCTCCAAGTCACTGCATGTTCTAGAACACTGTCCGGCACAAATTTCAGAATAAAAGCCTCGTGTTAACAAATGAAGGAATTCTGTCCACAGAAAAAATGCTTGTGGGCTTTTATTTCGAAATGAAAGCAGGAAGTGTTGATTTAAAAATAAGTCTTTACTTTTTTTCACCTCCATAACATATTCTACACAAAGACATGTAAACTGTAGTAATGTTGCTATATAATGGCTGGTGGCTAGTATAATGTTAATATACAGCCAATAGATCACCTTCACTGTCTGTGACATATTCTGCAGATGTCTAGATATTGAAACTATAGTAATGTAGCTGATATGATGTCAATATACTGTCAATAGATCACTTTCACTGTGTGTTGCTGCTGTGAGATGTGCGTGGCAGGCGTCAAAAATAGGTGAGACCTCTGTTCTCTGGAAGAGACGCAGCTGAGACGCGTGTGAGACGGGCAGTGTGGCTGCTCTAACCTGTTAACACGGACGCCGAAATGAAAAACAACAGGTAACGCAGCCACCACGCGCTGCTGACGTTCCTGGTGTGTCCCAGGCTTTACACTTCCAATACAATACTTTTAGGGTTTTGTTTTTCTCTTTCAAAATAAAGACCACAATGGTCCATAACTCTTGTAAGTCATTCGACAGAGCTGACATACATACAGTAGGTATTGTTTGAACAATTACCTGCATACAATATCCAGTTAGTTCAGCTTGAATGGGATTTTGGATGAAAGAAAAAAAATGTTTCACATTCTCAAAAGAAAAGTGGTGCTCTTGTGACTCAGTGAGCTACTGTATGTTCACAATGTGCCTGTGGCATCATGATAACCTTTCTCTTGTGTCATCCTCCGATTTTTCCTCTTTCCTTTACTCCACTGTAAATCTAATAGGAAAAAAATAAAAAAATAATGTTGTATCATTTTTCATCACTGAAGTCAGATGACTCAGTATGTGAGTCAGTAAATGGTCCATTACAAGGTTCTATCTTATAAAAACTGTGCTAACATTTGTGGAAATGCCAAGAGGGATTTATGTCCCAAAAAGCAACATTGATCCTTTCTGTGGGTCCTGACACCATTAAAAACTAAAAGATAAAGCTTTTCCCAGGACTCTTCAGGATGATGGACAGCTAATAGCTCACTAATGATTCATTTGGACTTCCCCACAGCGGCAGAAGTTGAAAGAGGGACGGCCTTTTCTAAGAACACAACAAACACAAGAGAATCATTACTGATCAAGTGTGTTGATTTGTCATTTAAGGTCATGGTACTTTGTATGAAGAACATCATGTCATGACAGTCTAACAGTATAGCTATCAGTAGGCCATGTAATGACTCAAAAATCATTCCTGATGTAAACTTATTATTTCATTTCACTAGTTTGCCAGAGGAGCAAAAAGTGAGCGATGGACATAAATGGAAGTTAGAAAAATCCAGCACACAGATTTTGAGATCAATCTCAAACGTTTTCATGTCAAGGATCCGAAATGGAGTCCTACAGACCACAGAACATCGATGTGAAGAGGGTCCAGTAGACCACAGACCATGGATGTAGAAGAGGGTCTAGTATACCACAGACCATGGATGTAGAAGAGGGTCTAGTATACCACAGACCATGGATGTAGAAGAGGGTCCAATAGACCACAGACCATGGATGTAGAAGAGGGTCTAGTATACCACAGGCCACGGATGTAGAAGAGGGTCCAATAGACCACAGACCATGGATGTAGATGAGGGTCCAATAGACCACAGACCATGGATGTAGATGAGGGTCCAATAGACCACAGACCATGGATGTAGAAGAGGGTCCAGTAGACCACGGACCATGGATGTAGAAGAGGGTCCAACAGAACACAGACCATAGATGTAGAAGAGGGTCCAGTAGACCACAGACCATGGATGTAGAAGAGGTGTATTAGACGATAATAAAAGTGATGAATTACAGCCTGTATATCCATTATTACAACTGCATACAGCTAGCAGGAAGCTGGCAGAACCAGATATGTCATATGAGCGTGCAGGGCGGTGCAGTCCCATGGGTCTGATGACCGTTCATTATGGCAAGGACAATAACTCTGGATTCAGCTGTTAGTTCATTTCACTACTTTTGTTGCTACCGCAGCGCCATCTAGTGGCTGTTGTCAAAAAAGGCACCAGAGTTTTGTCTCTTTGCTTCTAGACTCTTTGGTATGCTTTCCTGCCCTGATTAGTTTCACCTGTTCCTCATTATTCTTCTGTCTCCAGTCTATTTAGTCTGTGTTTTCCTTTCCAGTTCGTCTTTGTACCCAGTGTCAAGCATTCAGCCTTTTTTTTCGTAGTGTCTAGTGTGTTCCTAGTGTTTAGTGTTCATGGTTTTCTTGATCTCTGTTTTGTTTTACCTGGACCTCATCTTGGTCAAGTCAAACATTTAATTTCCCAAACGGACCTAGAAAAAGTCATCCATGCATTTATCTCATCCCGATTGGACTACTGTATTTCCCTTTATTCGGGGCTCAGTCAAAAAGCCATATCCCGTCTCCAACTTGTTCAGAATGCGACAGCCAGACTATTAACAAACTCTAAGAGACAAGACCATATCACACCCATCCTCGCAACACTTCACTGGCTCCCAGTCAGGTATCGTATTGATTTTAAAATTTTACTAATTACTTTTAAAGCCCTTCACGGCCTTGCCCCTGACTACATTTTAGAATTACTCGAGCCCTATGAGCCCAGCCGCTGCCTGCGCTCCTCAGGTAGAACCCTCCTCACTGTCACCACAGCCCATCTTATTACAAAGGGAGACCGGGCGTTCTCCGTTAGAGCCCCAAAGCTGTTGAACTCCCTTCCGGAGGAACTCAGGCTAGTAAACTCTGTTTCTTCTTTTAAATCACGCCTCACAACCTGCCTTTACAGGAAGGCCTTTTTTATAGCAATCCCTTGTTTTAAATTACATTATTGTTGACTTTTTGTACACAAGTCTTATGTTCAACATTTTATTTTGGCCTACGTTTTTATGTTTTTATTCTGTATTGTTTTTATCTTGATGTTTGCACTATTTTAACTTATGTAAAGCACTTTGTAACTATGTTTGGAAAGGTGCTATACAAATAAAGTTTATTATTATTATTATTATTACATGTAATTCAAGGTATTTTGTCTGAGATGCCCTTGTTGGAAGATCTTTCCTGCATCCAGACACCTCTGGCTAATTTGATAATGAGACTACACTGAAAGTCACAACCGGGTACCATCCCATGTGGCCTGAAAACATATGTTACAGTTTATTGTTGCAGAGCTATCCTTGTCAAGGGACTCCCACCTAGAAATAGACCGTACACTGTTAGGTTACCTAATATTTGGTTGAGTCCCATACGGGACTCTGACCTATATGCCTTATTTACCAAATATGCAGTAACTGAGCACCTGAGCTCTTATTGAACAAAACATCCTCTTAACTTTTTTTTCTCTTTTTATTCTATATAGGCCTACAGCATATGCAATATTATCTCTAAAATGCAGAGAGAGAGGTTAAGTTAAGGGCTACTGAGGGACCTTGCAAACACCCACAACAATGCTCCTTTTCCTGCCTGAACCTCCACTGACTCATTTGACACTAACCCTTGATGAGAGCTGATTATTAAGTCCATTAATAGGTCTCATCGCAGCAAGGATCAAAACATACGACTCCCCTCTGCCTGCTTGAACAAATGCCCCAGAAGCACCAAGTAATTTCAGCAAATGACTCTTCTGCAAATGAGCTCTTTGATCAAGTTACTGTTGGCCGATGAGAAATTACAGCAATGACATCTCAGACGGCTTGTGATCGAGTGCAGTTATTCCCAAAGACTGGGTCGGGACCCACAGGTGGGTCGCAGGAGATTTATTAGGGTCGGCAAATAAATTTGCGAGATTTCTTCCATCGTCTTTTATTTAAGATTTATATCTGCATTACACATTTGAGCCATATGAGGGAGCCTGAATGTTCTTATTGTTCTATTAATTGTAGTCTACTTTGTAGTCTAGTTTGTTTAACTGGTGAGAGGAAAAAAAACGAGAGCCTGTTAACTCCGCCTAAATGCATTTATTAAGCATTTAACTCCGTAACATATTCTACAGATTGACATCGAAACTGTAGTAATCTTGCTGGTATGATGTGAATATACAGTCAATAGATCACCTTCACTGTCTGTTGTTGCTGTGAAACACGCGCGGCACGCGTCAAAAATAGGCGAGACCTCGAATTTCTAGAAGAGCCACAGCTGAGACGCGCGTCTCACGCAGGCAGTGTGGCTGCTCTAACCTGTTAACATGGACGCCGAAAAATAAAAAACAACAGGTAACGCAGCCGCCACGCGCTGCTGACATTCCTGGTGTGTCCCCGGCTTTTTTGTTTTGACCGATGTTCACTTGCGTCTACGTAGCGCGAGCACAAGCGTGGACAACAGGACGCTGACTGTCTTGTAATTTTGGGCTTCATCTTTGATTTAACATTTTAAAAAATATATTTGAATTATTATTGACAATTTTTCTTTGTCTACTTCTTTTTCTTGTCATATCTAGATTTCTTCTCCCAAAAGGTTACTTGGTAGTATAGCATGTACCTGCTTAAAGAAGCTCTGGGAGTAGAGTAATTTCCAGGCCTTATCATTATATTATTATTTTTTGGATAGTTCCATTTTTAACAATTTTTAACCTTGGCTCCAAATGTTGAGTGTTTTAGTCCAGGAAAACCCTGGGATTTACTACATCATTCTGTGTAAACCATTTGGCCACTATCCTTTTTTAATTGTTTTAGATTTACCAGCCCGCTGCCTCACTGATTCCTCCTCCGTCTCTCAGATACTCATTTATTGTCTGAGTGACGCTGAGCACCACAGCTTGTTGGCAGGCTCTGCCAAGCTGTGCTACTGTGTGACGCAGGGTAACCTATGGGCAGAAATATGTGTCACTAGAAACTGTAGTTGAATCATTCATATTTGAATTTGATTTGCTCAACTTGAATAATTGTATTAAAAATTGAATTTGAATAGCATAATTAGAAATTGAATGTATTAGTTTGGAACTGAATCCCAATAAACTTGAAACTGAATGTAATATTATGAAATTGAATTCAGTTGCTCTGAAACAGTTTTTGATCCTCACTGAAAATTCAACCCTCTCTACTTCCACATTCAGTTCTCACATTTCAAATTCAGTTCATGTTTACTCAGTTTCTGTTGACTGAGACACACATCCGGTCGTCGAGGAAGAGCAATCGAGTGCAGATTCACAGAACTCCGGTCCGTGTAGCTACGTTTTGAAACTTTGTTTATTGGTTAAATCCTGAATTCAAAGTGGCAGAAAGGAAGGTTGGTCTGCATGAAATATGAGAGCTACGGTAGCTTAGAACATGGATATGAGGCGCTGAATGACTTTTCATTTTTTTAATTTCACTTCACCAATTTTGACTACTTTTTGTGGTTCCAATATATGAAATTCAAATGATGAATGATGAAATGATTCAAATGCCAAGGTTGTAGTGCAATGAAATAGTGTGTGTGTGTGTGCGTGTGCGTGTGCGTGTGCGTGCGTGTGTGTGTGTGTGTTTGGGTGTGAATTACCCACGTTGTGGGGACATAAACCTGTTTATACAGTCACATTGTGGGGACTCGCCTTCCAAATGGGGACAAAATGCATGTCTCCATAACTTAAATCATTGTATTTTAGGGTGAGGACTTGGTTTAGGGTTAGGGTAAGTCTCCAGGAAATTAATTTAAGTAAATATAATGTCCTCAAAAGTCATGAAAACACAACTGTGTGTGTGTGTGTGTGTGTGTGTGTGTGTGTGTGTATATAGACCTGCAATAGTGTTTCATATTTCCTTGATATTTATATTCCTCTCTTGAGAACAATATTGTTTTAATGTGGTCTTGACACAGGACAGAGTGTATTTGCCCACAAGGACAATAATGTTTGTGAGAGTGAAACAGTAAAGAAACGGTGGGGGAAGACAACACACATACTTAGATTGTAGTGATCCTCAGGCTCTAGCCTGTGGATTGGTATAGTATAGGCTACAGCCAAAGAGTGTATGGGTAAGTCTGGTGATATTCTGTATTGTATTACATAGTATTGTGTGAGGTTTTGGTTTTGTTTGGAACCCAAAGCAGAGACAGACACAGGTAAGTAAAAAACAAAAATAGTTTATTTTACAACCAAAAATATAGGCAGTGGCGGCGGTGAGCTGGCAGTGGAAAAAACAGCACGTAAGTGTTCGGTATTTCATGTTATTTCATCCTTATTCTATGAAATAATGTGACGTTAATGCAATGTGTGTTTACATTTATTTCATCCACAATCCGTTCAGTTATGTCATGACAGCACCTCCTAATGTGTGTATTGTAGAGCATCTGTTATTCATCAGACCTTTGTTAGAATATAAGTGTGTTATGCCAGAGCGAAAGTAACTCCATCAGTATTCACATGGCGGACACGCTGCTTATTTCAAGTAACAACCTATCATTAATTGTTCTTCATATGATGTGAGCAAAATGATGTGTGACATTACTTAATGTTTTCCCTTTTCTGATATGTATGAAATATGTGTCATTTAACAGACAAAGACACACAAGGTTTAATCAGTCACAAGACTGAAAATGACCGGCTCTTCACGGGGATGTCCCGCTATCAAAACTGTCCATGTGCCTATTAAGTGTCTGCTCTATTTATCATGTATTATACTTAAGTAATCACACTTCCCCTCACTTTGCATGTGAGACTCACAGTTGAATATGATCTGACATTGTCACGTTAACGAGAGATGCCCTTTTATTAATATTGAACAGCACTATCTTTTTTCTTGGATCAGGGATGCAATAAGTTTTATACTCCACAGGGAAGTCATAAGAATGATGGGCCTAGAGCAGGGGTCTCAAACTCGCGGCCCGTGGGCCAATTGCGGCCCGCAAGACGATATTTTGTGGCCCCCACCTTGATATGAAAGTTTAATGTTAATGCGGCCCGCGAGTTTTATGTGAATGGCACTTTGCTGCGTTGTGTGTGGAAGGTCCCTTTGTTGTGCGAGCCCGAGCTGAACGAACCTACCAATCACAGTGGGGTATATGGCTCCCGGGGGCGGGCAATCGGCCGGGCTTGATGCAAGCAGAGAAACATTTCACAACAACTATGGCGGCGCCCGTGTAACATCGCATAAGCTTGATTAAAGCTTGATTTATACTTCTGCGTTGAATCGACGCCGTAGCCTGACGTGCACCTCTCCAGAAATGTAACTACACGTCGCGGCGACGCAGACCGCAACAGCTGTGATTGGTCCAGTCTCTCAGCGATGCTGAGCGGCCAGGACCCCGGACAACCACAGAAAGTTCAACTTCTCTCTGCCTCGATCTTTTCAATGTTTTGTTCACACAAATCGACTCAGATATATTTTCTCTTTTCGGCGTTCCAGTAATGTTAGTAAAAGTTCTGTGGTTCAACAGTTATTAGCTCCAACTCCGCTCAGTTTCTGTTTGTAGTACAAGAAGAAGAAGAAGAAGAAGAAGGAAACTCATAGAGACGCCACCGCCAACTAGTGGTTTGGTGGTGTAATTGCAGAGCAACACAAACACAGCAGGCACAACTTTATTGTGGAGTGACACCAAGTGGAATGAATATATATCTCGTCACACAGCCTCAATCATGTCTTTTTCAAAGCCTGCAGTGAAGAGAAAGGTTGGTGACGAGCACAGACAATTTCAGGAAAAGTGGGAGACGCAATAGAGGCCATGTTCAGAAGAACCGTTCATGTTCTTCAATGTTCCATTCATGTTCAGGACAGTTCATGTTCAGAAGAACCGTTCATGTTCAGAAGAACCCATTCAAGTTAAAGAACTGTTAATAATGACGTTTGAGAAGATTGTTTTTTTTTTAACAAAGCTTTTTTTGTGGAATACCTGATGCGGCCCAGCCTCACCCAGACTCTGCCTCCAGCGGCCCCCAGGTAAATTGAGTTTGAGACCACTGGCCTAGAGGGACGCCTCACCTCCATACGGGCGTCCAAGCCCTCTTATGAGCCCCCAGTCCTAATGGACTCATGTGTCGGGGCAAACCATGAGCCTGTGTCTGACATGGCCCCCAGTGGCTCATCATCTGGAGCTGGGGATGCTACTTGTGGCCAGGCATGTGAGGAGGAAGAGGAATCTGCCCAGCCTGGCACAATTAGTGGCACCGCAGAGCTGGATGATGAGCCATCCACCTCTACCTGTCCCCCACCCAGAAAACGGCGTGCCACAAGAGGGGGCACTTCTGAATTTTTTGGAAAAGGAGTCGAGAAGGGAGGTAGACCGATTCCAGGCAACGCAAGCCAACACCCAGTGGTTTTGAGATTTGTTTGAGGAGTTGGTGCAAAAGTGATCTAATTTGGATTTATTTATTTTATATTATAAAGGTTTTTAAGTTTAGCATTATTTATTTATTTTGTTGTAAGTTTGGGAAATATTTAAATGGACTGTCTGTAACTTCTTACACGTATAAATCAATCCGGGTCGGTGTACCATGCGCGCTCGCGTGTGTCTACGCTGTTCAGACTCAGACTCCAACACAAACTACAGTGAAGCACCAAAACCTCTTGGTTGTATCTAGTGAAGCCCGTCTGTTAAACAGTGTTGGCCGCGGTCGGAGGACGCGGGGGAGACCGTAGCTTTGGTCTACAGGACCGGAGTCTCTGCTGTACTCTGCTCCTCTGCCTGCCTTCACTCACACACAGCGCTCATTCTTGCTATTTCGCTCCACTCTCACATGCATGTGCGCACACTCCACACTGCAGAAGAGTTAGTTTAGCCCTGAGAATATCTAGTGAATGTACAGTGGACGTTTGTACAGAAATAACTGCTGCAGCTCCTCCAGACCAACAGAGGTTTCCCGTGTCTTGTGAAGTGACGGGGCTCCGCAGAGAGAAACGTTATCGTCTCCGACCAAAACTCCGGTGTCTCCCCTGTTCCCTCCGGCCGCGGTCGGGAGGCTGAGGCAGGAAAAGCCAACACTAGGATCAGCATTGATTCATGGAGAGACCTTCGTCTGGTCAGCTAACATTACTGCCAAGCAGCTGAAATATAGAGTGATATTGTGCTTTTAGCTGACATGTGTCTCCTCACTGTGTTGAGCGATGCTCCTTCATGTCTATGTAGAGCGAGCACAAGCGCGAGCAACAGGACGCTGACTTTAGTTGACTTAACGGCCGCAGGTGTCGCTGTTAACACAACATTTATGATTCTTACAAACAGCCCCTTTAAGTTACGGACGTAAATTAAAATCATTCAATGTTGTCTTTAAGTTTCACACGGGACAGGACCAGCAGTCTGCTGGTGAAAGCCCTGTGTTAATCTCCCGTAGAGTTTACTGCTAATAGAGACTATTTGTGGTACAACAAAAACGAACGTTATGGGAACGTGATTTTTAGGAGACCAGGCTTCTTTGGCAGTGCAGACCTTAAATGAAGCCTTCTACCCTCTACCGGGTGAGAACTCTGCAGGAGAGAGGGGGAAGCCTTAACTCCTCTCTCTCAGATCTACAGTGATTTAACAAGGACGGCTGACCCTTCCTTTTACCCACCGCTGACCTTTTCATGGAACTCCCAATTAAAGTCCTTCATTTAGACACGGTGTTTCAGCTAAAGTCTCTGTAGACGTTAACCTTGCCACTTTCTAAACCTTGAGTCAAGAAGTCCACACTCTTTAATCTCCAACAGTAGGTAGTTTTGCAATCATTCAAAGAAAGATTTACTTGCTTGAGAATGTACTATATAGGGTTCTGAAAACTTTAGTGTATTAATGTGTTTGAGTGGTCTTATGATATATGATGATGAATAAATACATGCATGTAAGTTGACAGCAGAAACAAGCTAGCAGGATGTCTATGACCCCTTCATTGTCTGTGCAACTCCTGTGGTTCAGCCTCTAGTTCAGCCTCTGTTTCAGCCTCTGCTTCAGCCTCTGGTTCAGCATGTGGTTCAGCCTCTGGTTCAGCATCTGGTCCAACCTCTGTTTCAGCATCTGGTTCAGCCTCTAGTTCAGCATGTGGTTCAGCCTCTGGTTCAGCATGTGGTCCAGGCTCTTTTTCAGCCTCTGGTTCAGCATCTGGTCCAGCCTCTGTTTCAGCCTCTGTTTCAGCCTCTAGCCCAGCTTCTGGTCCAGCCTCTGTTTCAGCTTCTGGTCCAGCCTCTGGTTCAGTCTCTGGTTCAGGATCTGGTTCAGCCACAGACTACTCCCCTACCGGCAAACTACACTCCTCAACGAAGTATTCAATGGCAACCGCCACTTCGATTCCACGCTTCCACGAGAGAGGTTTCTAAAGGTTTCTAAAAGAGAGAGAGAGAGGGAGGGAGGGAGTGAGAGAGTTCATTGTTCATGTTCTCTTCATGTTTTGTTTTTTTTATTTATTTATCTTTTTATATATATATATATATACATATATATATATATATATATATTTGGCATTTGATATTGCAACATATTGTTAATTGTTTTTTTTGTTTTTTGACAAAACAAACAAATTCTTTCTGTATTGTTTTATACCATTTCCATGTTCTTTTTAAATATCTATATATTGTAAATTGCTTAATGAATTGTATACATGTGTATATATATGTTTTTGTTTTTATTTTGTTCATCTCTTTTTTTTCTTATTATTGAATTAACGCTTTAGCAATATTGTTCACCTGACAGTCATGCCAATAAAGCATATTGAATTGAATTGAATTGAATTGAGGGAGGGAGGGAGAGAGAGAGAGAGAGAGAGATGGAGAGAGAGGGAGGGAGGGAGAGAGAGAGAGGGAGAGAGAGAGAGAGGGAGGGAGGGATCATTCTTAGCCAAAATAAGAGTCACCCTGCAGTAAAGAGAGTGAAAGACACAAATAGAGAGAGAAGTAAGAAGACAGCAAGATGAAAGAGAGAGAAGCAGGCATGTGCAGAGATTGAGAGACAGAAAGAGAGACACACACACACACAGATAGAGATAGAAGGGGGGGTCTTTGGAAGGCTGGATAGATTGCTTCGGGGTGAGGATTGAAGAGATGATGGCTCTTAGCTGTGAGGCAGTCAGCCCAGGAGGTCTGCCTCAGAAGCAGAACCCGGCTGTGTGAACTCAGCTGTCAGCCGGTGAGGGATGACAGCTGACCAGGTCAACGAGAGCTCACTCTCTCAAACAAGGTGTCCCTTAAAGCTACAAACTACTCCAACCAATAAGAACAATCAGCGCTGCGAGAAGAGAGAAGAGAGAAAAACCAAAGGGAAGCCCTTTGGATTTGTTGGATGGGTCACAGGCTACAGTAGCCATGGTTACTGTGAGTCCATGGGTGGAGTTAAGGACTCAAGGACCACATGAAGCGTAGTTCACTGTCTGTGCCACCATCATGAATGGTGGGTCCCAACAACAACACACTTTACGCCCCCGTCCCACATTCCCAACAAGAGTAGATGAGGGAAACAACTTGTAAAATGTCACACCCCGCACAAGCTTTGATGCTCGCAGTAGTAGTAGTTTTTTTTGTTTGTACGTGTTATTTTATATCCACTACTGACTTCACTGTTTGTTCCTTGTTGGCTGCCTTAATAACCATCTTCTCTCTGACAGCTGCTTTTTCATGCCATATTGGTCGAATCTCCCCTTTAGCTCCTCTGTAACCAAGTCCAACGCTTCATAAAACTTGCATCGCCATGAGCGTTGCGCTTCTGCTTCTGGCTCTGTTGTGTGCCAATAATAGACTGAGTTTATGTCAAACTGTGCTCACCTGGCATTTTCATGTATCATGCGGACGCCATGTTAAGTATGGTATACAGCACTGCATCATCTCAAAGTGTTTCTATGCACTTTTTAAAGGGACTGTTTGTAACTTCTTACACGTAAAAAATCAATTCGGGTCGGTGTCCCATGCGCGCTCGCGTGTGGCTACGCTATTCAGACTCAGACTCCAACACAAACTACAGTGAAGCACCAAAACCTCTTGGTTGTATCTAGTGAAGCCCGTCTGTTAAACAGTGTTGGCCGCGGTCGGAGGACGCGGGGGAGACCGTAGCTTTGGTCTCCAGGACCGGAGTTTCTGCTGTACTCTGCTCCTCTGTCTGCCTTCACTCCCAAACCGCACTCGTTCTCGCGCTTTCGCTCCACTCTCACATGCATGCGCGCACACTACACACTGCAGAAGAGTTAGTTTAGCTCTGAGAATATCTAGTGAATGTTCAGTGGACGTTTGTGCAGAAATAACTGCTGCAGCGCCTCCAGACCAACAGAGGTTTACCGTGTCTTGTGAAGTGACGGGGCTCCGCAGAGAGAAACGTTATCGTCTCCGACCAAAATTCCGGTGTCTCCCCTGTTCCCTCCAGCCGTGCTCGGGAGGCTAAGGCAGGAAAAGCCAACACTAGGATCAGCATTGATTCATGGAGAAACCTTCGTCTGCTCAGCTAACATTACTGCCAAGCAGCTGAAATATAGAGTGATATTGTGCTTTTAGCTGACGTGTGTCTCCTCACTGTGTTGAGTGATGCTCGTTCATGTCTATGTAGAGTGAGCACAAGCGCGAGCAACAGGACGCTGACTTTCGTTGACTCAACGGCCGCAGGTGTCACTGTTAACAAGACATTTCTGATCTTACAAACAGTCCCTTTAAACAACGTGGTACACTCAAGGAAACCCAGTGTGCTGGCTTGGTTTTCTGTACTCCCGGCCACCAACTCACACAGCAGTGTTTGACAACACAGCAGGCCAAAGTAGGTTTTAGCTTTCATTGCTTCCTTATACAGGCCTCCTATCTTGGCTCTGGTCTCTCCCGTCACGCCTTTGTCATCCTTAAGCTGCTCCATAGTTCCAATGATTTCTCTGTAGGCACTACATACACGCTTGATAGCCACCGTTCATATGCAGCGTGGTAACTACTTCATCGCAGCCAAACATTGAGTTTCTTGCGTTTAAATGACTCTTGACTGATTACCACAGTTACTCTACACCCTGAACTAAGTTCATGGAATCAGCAATGGGACTCAGCTCACAGGCCGCCTCTTGAAGAACTAAGTCCAGTGAGTGGTTGGCACAGTGGCAGACAGAGACATAGTTCTTTCAGCCGCGCCTTAACACCTGAAAACCGTCCTGATCACAAGCTCCATCAAAACAGTCAAAACAGTATCCCTGGAGACATTCGATGGGGATGTTCAGCCTAAGCTGTATAATTAGAGTATGAATGATTGATTGATTACTCAAGGATTAAACAGGACTCCACCTGGCTGTTGATGGACAGCCATTCAGGATTTGCACTTTCTGCTAGTTCTTTTCTGCAAAGATTCAGATTGTGTGAAAAACTTCCTAAAATATTCTTGTTCAAATTGACAGTTGGCGGTAGCAAATCAATCAATCCACACAGTTTAGGTAGAATGTGGTGAGGTCCCGATCAGGTTCATTATGAACACATCAAACATGTTTGCAAATACTCACTGACAGCACCTCTTACTTCTTTTTTTCTGCCTAAAACTTGCTTGCTGACACATATTGAATATGCTGCCTACTGTACGACAAAGGATAAGGAATGGGATAGGCTTAGAAACATATTTTGTCAATCAGCTTCTTACTATGAGTGATGGCAGGATTGAAGCGGGCGGGGGGGGGGGCTCAGCTGGAAAAAAATGTCATGCTAAATACCAATCAGGATTTAGCATGAATCAAAATGGGACTACACCTGTGGGGCTGTTTGTATATATTGGCTCCTGGAGGGAGAGGCTCGCATTTTTGAACTGAGTCAATATTGTCTTCAAACAAATTGATATGAACTTCAAATTAAAATGTTGGTAAAAAACAAACAAACAAGAAATACATAGCCTATGTAGGAAAAATGATAAAGTGCTTACACAACAGCTTTATGAAAAAAACAGGACACACTTTAAAGGTCCCATATTGTAAAAAGTGAGATTTTTATGTATTTTACATTAAAAAGCAGGTTTAAGCGATATATAAATACTGTGAAAGTATCAAAACACTCAATCCATGAAGAAATACACACAGCCCTTGTTCAATTCAATTCAATTCAATTCAATTCAATTCAATTCAATTCAATTTATTTTTGTATAGCGTCAAATCACAACAGAAGTTATCTCAAGACGCTTTATATATAGAGCAGGTCTAGACCGTACACCATAGTTCAGAAACTGTGCGTTTGAAACAAGCCATTTGGATTTCTGTCCATTTCTGATGTTACAAGTCTACAATATTTAGACTATTACACAGTTTTAAACATAAACATGCTAAATGTGTCCCAGTTTATTTCCTGTTGCAGTGTATGTTAATGACGTCAGATGACAGGAAGAAAACATGAACCCAAACTGTTGCCTAGCAACGCAATTACGTTGCCATTCCGTTGAAATTCGCTAAAATGGAGCGTTTCTGACAGAGGGTAAATACAGGTATATTCAGACAGACAGTATGAGAAAAATAATGTGTTTTTTGAACATTAATGCATGTAAACATGTTCTAGTAGAAACCCAAAATACAAGTGTGAACCTGAAAATGAGCATGATATGTCCCCTTTAATTTATTATAGATTATTGTTTCAGTGTTCATCTTTGGCAGGATCTCCTCTTTCTCACTCAATGATATGATCAATAATTTATTTTGAATTCTCTATTTTCAACTGATTGTATCAAACATATCATTCAGTCTTTCTAATGGTAGTGATATCTGGTTGGCAAAGGAGGGAGCACTTTGTAAACCCAAGACCTATTATAAATACTTTCAGAACAATTAGCTGAGAGTAAGGTTTCGTTCACTTGAAGGATGTTTTAAAGTTGTTGTTTTTTTTTATGCAGGGAACTCCACCTCCAATGTTGCTTGTTCAGTTTTATTGTAGGTATCTTCAGTGTAGAACAAACTTTTCCATTAACCTCACCACAACATCAAACACCACCAGCCTATTACACTTCATTTAGACAAACTCCCAGCAGCCTCTGAAGTAAATAGCTTCCCATTTCCCCATTTGAACCTTAACAGTCACCAGCAACCTCAAACAGTAGGTCTGCTGTGTAAAACCAGCTGAACCTATCAACAACCTTTGAACGGAAGCTTCCCAGGGTGCCGCACAACAGCAAAACAAGCCTGTACTTTAACACAAGTGATCAGAGAGTGCCCCGAGTCTTAACTCTGCATTTCCTCTCTTGTGTCTCACTGAGCTGTCTGCTGTGATTGATGAAGTCACTTTGACCCTCTGTTGGTTTCTCAAAGCTCCACTTCCCCTCTAGCTGTGGGCAACTTCCCCTCTGCCTTTCACTGCCTCTCAGCTACTTTCTTTGAGTCCCCTCTCTCTTCCTTTGGCTGTGGGGTAACATTTTTCTGTGTGTCACTTCAATTTTCCCTGTCGCTCTGCCCCGGGGGCGATGCCTCTCCCTCATTCCCTCTAATCTCCTCTCTCATTATAGTCAAGGGGGACATCTCCCTCTCTTTACGCCTGTCTCTCCCTCTCTTGTGTGACGGCCTTTTTGTTAATTTAACATCTCTTAGAGAATACTGCCGCGTGCTCTGTCAACACTGAGTCACTGCTGATGGTAACCCTCGGGAAGAAAGAGCAGAGGACAATATTGTCCCAGGACACTTAAAATCAGAGAGAATATCCTTTCAAAATGTGTATTTATTCTTATATTACATCTGTCATCCAATATTCTGCTGTCATGATTTTAAAATTAAAGATTGTAACTTCAAAAACACACACACACACACACACACACACACACACACACACACACACACACACCAAGGTGCAGACTAGTGTGAGTATAAGTCCATCATAATTAAACATGTTACCCAGAGCTCTAGGGATGATGCAAAGGTGGAATGTTGGCGTACAAAGTGTCTGAGTTTGACAATGGAGACCACTGCCCTGCATTGGTTTCCTTTAACCATGACTATGATCTTTCCCTAACCGTATCCATGTAGTTTAAGTTGCCTACATCTATCAGATCAGGAAATGCACATATGAATAATATTTTGTTGGGTCATTTGAAACATTTTGGAAGGCATTGACAATGATGTCCTGTCGATAAGAGTGTCAGATCGGAAAATACAAATGTAGATATGAGAATTTATTGAAAGGATAGGATAGCCCCTTGAAATGTAGCATCTCATTTTCAAGGGGGACCTATAGATAATATACAATAAAATACAAAAACACATACAGACAAAACAGCATTACATAACAAACATACTGTTGGGACCCACCAATGTGACTGGTGGCAAGTGACCACATGAACTCAGTAACATGATCCTTGACCCATGGACTCAGCTCAGTAGCCATTGGCTGAGGACTCAGCTCAGTAGCCATTGGCTACTGTAGCATTCACACATACTTGTGAAATTCACCCAGGACAAAACCAAAGGAATCTCTTCGTTCCTCCTCTTTCTTCACCTTCTCCTCACCTCTGCTGACCTGCGACAGGTTAGCTGCTGCTCTCCAGACCAGAAGCTGAAGAAGCAGCTCTGCTCTGATCTATGGCCTGTTAGGAAACAGACCTAGAAACAAAAGGAACGTTCTTCTAAGGCAGAAGATGCGAGAGCCTGCCTTTTTTACCAACTAACTTCAAGCAACCACTGCAAGGAAGTTAGCACCAAGCTATCAAGCTGCTGGGAAGAAAGTATTGGAGCGACCAGCTTCCTCCAATCTGCACAACTTGATATGAGCACAGCAAAGACAACATCTTTGACTTGGAACCACAACTTCAACACATGGAATTACCAACCTTTTCTCCCATGGATTGGTAACGTACTGGGCTTATCTTTGCATTAGTAATTACACACAGCTGAGCAAGACTGTTCAACTTTGATTTCTAGAATGTACCTGTATTGATATGTTTAATGTTATTCATTGAGTTTGACTGTTGTGATATATTTGTAGTTAAGATATTTGGGTAGCTGGCTTCGCCACATCTGATGTGTTAGTTTATGCTTTACATAGCCAAGGTCTTGCATGCAAACTAACCATCTTTTCTAACCCACTGCATTATCTGACACACATTAAGATCACATACATAAACTGTGAATTAGTTTTAAACATAAACATACATATTCAGATAATCTCAACCCCCACATCACACCCCCATTTGTCCTTCCTGAGCACATGTGCTCCGAAGAACAAAGAGGCCATGTGGTTACATGTTGGTGGCCATCTTTGATCCAGCCATCTTTGTAGTTTTACAGTGCTCGCCATTTTGTCTGTAGGCACATGCAGACATCTTGAGACAAGAAGCCAGCCATCTCAGCCATCTCTCCCTCTCTCTCTCTCTCTCCCTCTCTCACACACACACACACAAACACACATACACATGCTTACACACTTTGTTTGGTTTGTTTAGTTTAGTTATTTAATTAGATTAATATTGTGTTTTAAACCTTTATTATCTTGTAAATAAATGTTTGTGGAATATACATGCTGGTCTGTTTAATGTTGTACAAGAGTGAATAATGCCAACCTCTGCTATGTCAAGAACTCCAATATCCTTCAACCTTAATTATCTATTTTGGTTATAGTTATTAATTTAATTATTAATCAACGTTCCAAATTGATAGTTTAGTATATTTAATGAGACTATATTAACATTTTGGTTATTGATCCCTGATTCCAGGGTGGTGCCTCGTTTATTATTAATGTTTATTGATAATTTTTATTAATACTAATAATTCTATTGATATTATTAGTTAATTTAATAATAACCAAACCTGTTCCTACCAAATCCCTACAATACACTGCAAATACACAGATAAAGACAGCTTGCTCACCATCTCCCACCCAGAACCCTAGCCCTTAGCTGTTATACAAGAAAAATGATACAATGACCAGATTTTAAATCAATTACATCAGCATAAAGAACAATTGCAACAGTTTGTCTTCAGTTTATGTGTAGCACAAATAAACTGAGGATTATAAGTACACACAAATTAAAAACATGAACAGGTTGTTTTAAGATGAGAAAATAAAGACGTCCTGAAGCAGCTGTAGGAGGTAATAGATCTCAGAAAAAGGAAGAAGATTATTCCAGTCTGGTGGATCTTTGTATTGGAATGACCTGCGTCCAACTTCTTTGAAAATTCTTGGGACAAAGAAAAAAGGATGTTGCATATGTCTGAGTGAATATGAAGATCTAGATGGAACCAAAAACTGTTTCAAATAGGAAGGACAATTCAAATAAACACATTTGAAAATAAACTGAACCCGGTGAAATTGCCTTCTAGATTTCAGCTGCAACCAATTAAGTGATTCATACATGAAACAAACACAAAGAGAATGGCACTCGGAGAGCGCAGACCACCGCCCCCATCTCCGTTCAGCTTGCGCCACCATCCTCGTGTATTTTTGTTTATGTTGAGATCAGCTGTACGTAGCGGAGCATCGTAAAACACTTCATTCAAACTGGACAGAAACAAAGTAAATCTCACCTAAACCATTGTCGTTACTCTTTCCAACAATCACCAAGTGTGCAACTCAACTGTAATTTCACAGAGTGTAATGTGAAAAAACGCTGAATCTACAGTTGTCCCTCCCACCCCCGCTCTCTCTCTCTCTGTCCCTCTCTCTGCAGGCAGAAGGAAAGAGGCAGTTTGATGCATCATGAACGTCACCAAAATCTAATGGATTGTTCATTGTGCCACACCCCACCCCTCCAAAAAATTCCATTCAAATCCATTGCAGACTTTTGGAGTAATCCTGCTAACAGACAAACCAACAAACCAACGCCGGTGAAAACAGAATCTCCTTCCTAGGCCTTGGCGGAGGTAATAATTAATTGTTGCAGGCACTTGATACTTGATTCTTTGAGCTGATTTTGTCAAACATCGATGAACTCCCTGACATTTGCTGAGAAGGTTCATGCTGGTTGGAATGCCACAAATACAGAAGAATGAATCAGCTCGAAGAAGCTTTAATAGGAACAGACCACTTAACCCTGATATGGCCGTTGTCTTGTTGTTCTATTAATCTTTTTGGTGCCAAAGCTTTGTCATTCATAGACAACAAGAGAGCACAAGTGCTCTTCTGTCAGCCAGCATAGCTCCCAGCTTAGTGATGATACCACCTTCATGTGCCTTTGCTTAAGGCCATTAACAGACAAAGTAGTAGTAGTGTTTTGGAGTGTTTAAACCCATTAATAACAAATCATGCATACATTACTGTCAGCTATTTTTCAAAGCATAGCACAGGTTTTTAGATTGAATGTGATTTTTCTACCCTCAAGGCAACCATTGGTTTTAGTTAATGTTGAAAAGGTCACAAAGACTTGAAACTTTCTCAACAGAGTCAGATCACAATGCACATTTTGTCATTTTAAATATTTGTAAAAGTTGCATCATTGTAGCAAAAATATTTTTTTAAAGGTATCACTGTAGTAAGAAGATCTATACCACTCGCATGTCTGTAAATAAATACAGATGCAGCCACCTACAATTTCCCCTCCCTCCATGATGGGACCCAGGCGTATCCAGGGCAGACCCATGTAAGGACCCTCCTGAGTCCCTGGCTGGAAGCAGATACCCCATGATGACGTAGTGAACGCAAGGTTGACTTGTCACGCCCCAATGGCACCATATATGGAAACCAGTTGCAATAATTTATCTGCAGTAATAGCTTTTTGCGACTACGTTGTCGCAGAGGTATAACAATACTCAAAGAAATACTGGACACCACCAACCTCACTATCCTCAATAACAATGAACCGACACACATCCACTCTGCCAACTCCACCGTGGACATACTGGACCTAGCCCTCCCATCTCAGCCAGACTCCACAACTTCAATGTGAGCCATGACATCGGCGGCGAACTGCAAACTGGTAAAACTACAGGAAACACATCATCAAAGACACCACGGACATCACTCAGGTCCCCCTGCTCGTGACACATGCATCTTCACACCACCAGCAAACCACAGCAACAGCTCGCACCCCGCATCCTGCACCTGATCAAAAGGAAAAATAATTTACGGAGGCACAACATCAAATACAGATCACCGGATACCGAAACAGAAATAAACCGGCTCCAGAACCAAATCAGTCAAAAACTCACTCTGCACTCACAGCAGAAATGAAAATCATTCTACAATAAACTGGACAGTGACTTCCGATTCAACCCATGCAGTTTTTGCCATAAAATTAAAAAAAACATTAACGGCGCACAAATTAAAAACAACATTCAAACTCTCATACATCAAGGAAAATCCATTGAATGTAAGCAAGAAAAATCAACCCTAATCAGAAATCACCTCCAGACCACTCACTCCTGTCCCTCAGATCCACACTTTGACCACAACTGGAAGGAAACTGGCTCCGGCCCCCTTCGCTTCATCGTAACAAAGCATCGTAGCGAAGCGTCTAAAGTGATCTCACCGCTCTTGGTGTGCTCGGCAGGCCAGGCAGGCTTTCTCTGCAAGCCACTAAATATTTTCACAATATTGTCCAGGTTTGCTTGTTTATCTTTTTGGATCCATTTTGTAACATGACCTGGTCTCACCATCTGACATCACATTCTCCAGAGAGGAGGTTTTAAATCACAGTCTAAATGTGGCTTTCTTCTCCCGGTGCTCTGGTCATTAACCCACACTGTATGTGGTATATTAAAGTCACAGCTGTGGGAACCCGACTCTTTTGGCCCACATTTAACTAAAGATGGCCTCTCTCTCTGTGATATCTATTTATCTCTTCCACTCTCATTATGGTTTGAACTCTGCCACCCAATGAGGATCACGTCCTTTCTCGCTCTCCACTGGGAGATTAACAAGGGCATTTATAATATATTTCATTAGTACAATCAGGCATTGGCTATTTGCCTTTAGCTCTCTCATTCTCTAGTCTGCACCGTCTTTTTGTTCTCAGAAAATTGAAACTTTATAGTCATGAAGAAGAGTATCCAGTCTCTGCTGTCATTTCTGATTTTCCTCCAGTGGCTCTGTCAACACAGTGGGGAAAGCTGTGATTAACCCAAATGTAGTGCAGTATTCATTTAGGATAATTCAGGCAATTGATTAGAATGACAATACACAATGAAAGATGACATTTTTTATTCAACAGCTTTAGATGTATAATGTTTATTTGGTGTCCATGTGCAGTGAAGCTGCTGCTGGAACTCTATTGGTTGTGTGTTCATTCTTCTTTCTTCTTACTTTTCTCCACTAAAAGTGTTCATTTAGCCAAAAATGTCAGACAATTCCCCCAAATTGGCAGGTGTGTTGCAGATTTCGCCCACTGTTCAGACACATAAAATGACACTCATTGACATGACATCAAGGTAGCTCTGTGAAACCAAGGTTCCATTTTCACAATCATCTCAAAAACGGCTTGGCTTAGTGTCAAAATTCTTTCATCATTTTAATCTCTCAATTCTCTGCGTCTTTGCTTCAATAGTCTTCTGCTCTTTTTTTGTAATTTTGTAATAGGCTATATGGTTTTGTACGACATTTTTGTTTGCATGATCTAGGGTCATGATTCAGTTGTGGGAGTGACTTGTTACAACAAATCTAAATTTCTGACATTTCACATTCCAATCTTCAAAAAAATCTAAATAAATCACCCGTACGTCCTACAGAGCAGAAATCTTTTCAGCACATCCACTGATGTGTGTAAATGTTTTGCCTCAAAGCAACCTCTGGCCAATGCAGAGGTCTGTCACTCTGTTGTTCCAAACATGCTAAATCAAATAGCATCTATATCTCCCGAAGTCTTCATTCAATATGCTGCCAAAATTGACGCAGACATTCTTTGGATGCTAGATATCAGATGTTTCAAATGGTGTTCAGATCAGTCAAACGGTGAGGCTGCAGTGACATCAGTGTCTCTATTCTATTTCACCAAATGTTTGATCAAACTTCACCAAAGTATTTGACGATACAGAACAATGTGTGATTTTTTTCAGAATTTTATCACCTTTTGACTGTTGTAAGCGTTTTAAGTATGAATAGACAAAAATATCCAGCTTTGCACATGTGATGTCATAGCCTCAAGTTGTTAGACGGTGTGTCCATCCATGTCTCCCTGGTGGCGCAGTCAGTAAGTCTGGAGCTGCAAAGACTTTTCCTGGTCAAGTCTTATCACACACTGCATGTTTAGAAAAATTAATGTATGCGTCTGATTTTGCCATAAAATTGCCATTTTATATGAAAATACTAATGGCTTATCCTTTCGAAATGTACAATCCAAACAGTTAGAAAGAAAACAGAGGTGCATGTGAGATCTCTGGAGGTATTTGTCCCAGTTGTCAGATTGAGTCAGCAGGCAGCAGTGAGCCGTCTTGGCCTTCGGCTTTCTTGTGTTCTGTGTCTTCTTCTTTGATCTGCTGTTTAATGGCGCTGCTCTTTCTGTCTCCGTGTTACTGTCCCCAGCTGTGCAGCATGTAGTCAGGTAGTTTTGCAACACAAGAGCCTTTGAAATGTAAATCACACCAGTGTGTGTGTGTGTGAGAGAGAGAGATAGAGAGAGAGAGAGAGAGAGAGAGAGAGAGAGAGAGAGAGACAGAGAGACACTTTTCGAAGCTTTGGATGAAAATGCAGTTGGCAAACGGACCTAGTCAATGACTAGAAGAACTAAAAATCCACAGGGGCCCACTTTCTTGGGAGCCTCTCGTCTTTTGTAGCATTTCAATAAACATGTTTAATATTCATTCAGCACCATTATATCTAATCATGTTTACCCTCACAGCATGAACTTTGGGTGGAAAAGGTTTTATTTTCTTATGGCGAAGAACCATATTGGGATTTTTGGCAGTATGTACTTAAAGCTTCAGTAGGCAAAATGTTTTGGCATCATTGGGCAAAAATCCCATAATTTCAGCGTATTGTAATTCAAGTGTTCTGAGAGTTAACTAGACTTCTGCTCCTCCTCATGCCTCTGTTTTCAGGCTTTTATTAAATGACGGGAGACTTTGATCAATCACAGGTCATTTCAGAGAGAGCTTTCCTATTGGCTGTGCTCCAGCTGGTGGGCAGTGCTTGGTATTTCCTCAACAGAATTCAACATGGCTGCCGAGTCACAAACTTTCTCAATTTACAGCTAAACAGTACACTACAAGATGTTTCTGAGAACATCTGAGGAGAGGAATAGTCATTACAGTAACAGAATATTGATTCATATTTGATCAGCGCTGCCTAGTTTGACCGTTTGATCAGAATTGGTGAGTGATTTACAGCTGCTCAGAGACGGCTCTGACTGCTTGTTTTCCTCCGGTCTCTGAAATCTTGCAGATGCCGTTCGGAGCACCGGAGGACACCGGAGGACACAGAGGAACGAGATTTTTCCAGATTACCTGTCTCATGTACTACTTTCAGGATAGGTTTTTTTTAATCATATTTGCTCCATTTCTACCCACTGCTGCTTCAAGAGGTTTTTAAAATTGCTTTACAGATTTAAAAAAGGGAACACAGACATACTGCTGTGTGTCATAGGATAGGATATTAATGATAAGAAATATCAAAGTAACAGTTTGGCCAAGGAGCAGCAGATATTGTCTTGTTATTCTCTGATGTCTCCTATTTACTGTATATACTGTAGATGCTATCGGTGTGCCACGTGGTCTTCCTAATGAGTACAAGGTGCAAAATCAGATCACTGCAGATTGCCGCTTCCGCTGTTCCCTTTGTTGGCCCAATAGATGAAATAAATAAGAATACTGTATGGATTAATTACATTTACTATATCCAACAACGTTTTGTAAATCATACACGAGATGCCTCAAAGCCCTAGTCCAGGGGTCAGCAACCTGCGACTCCGGAGCCACATGTGGCTCTTTAGCCCCTCTCCAGTGGCTCCAGGTGGAGTTTTAAAAATGGAAATGAATAACTGTTCTTTGTTTACATTTTCATTTGTATTTATCATTGTTGTAGGTCTATGGTACGACGGTACGACGAAGTATTAGGGCCACATTGAGGAAAAAATATAAATCTGAGATTTCGAGAATAAAGTCATAACTTTACAAGAAAAGTCATAGGTTTATGAGAAAAAAATCGTAATATTACAATAATAAAGTCAAAAGTTTACGAGAAAAAAGTCGTATTATGAGTATAAAGTCATAATATTATAAAGTAGAAATTTTATGTTTTCTTTTTTTTCTCGTTAAGTTGTATCTTTATTTTCGTAATATTACGATTTTTTTTCTCGTAAAGTTATGACTTTATTCTCGTAATATTAAGACTTTTTTTCTCGTTAATTTATGACTTTATTCTCGGAATATTACGATTTTTTTTCTTGTAAAGTTATGACTTTATTCTCGTAATATTACGGCTTTTTTTTCTCGCTAAGTTATGACTTTATTCTCGTAATATAACAAATTTATTCTGGAAATCTTAGATTTTTTTCCCTCAATGTTGCCTTAATACTTCATAGTACATTTGCACTTTGGCCCTCACTGCATTACACTTATATACTATATACTGTACTTAGACTATAAACTGTGTTACCTTCATCACAATGCTCCAATGTTTTGCGGCTCCAGACAGATTTTTTTTTTTTTTTGCCTTAAATGCTCTTTTGATAGTAAAGGTTGCTGACCCCTGACCTAGGTGAATAGATGTATGCCACTTCTCAGATGGCCCGGCAAAATGGCATGGCTCTAGACATGTTATTACATGTTTGGTGACTCCAGTTGTACATTCATTCCAAATAACACCGCCCCAGACGGATCATTCACCAAGGCCCTCTCTAGATTACAAACGTTAGCTGATGAACTCAAAGATATGTTTATGCAGGACCGGTGGGACAACATGTTTGGTAAATGGAAAATATCCCGAAATGTCTGTTTCACAAAAACAGCATTACTTTCTGATTTATCAATTTATGTTTACGTAAACCTTTTGGATAATATTCACTGATGCTATGATGAATTGTGTATTATATTTATGGGGGAATTGTTATCGGTCGTTAAAGTCCAACTCGAGTTGAAAGTCATCAAATTTGTGACTTGAGTCAGACTCGAGTCCAAGTGATTTGCTACTTGCCACTCACCTCTCTACTTGCACAGTCACAAATTGCTGAGATGGTCTTAAAGGAGACCTGCTGGTGAGATGGTCTTAAACGTGACCTGCTGATGAGATGGTCTTAAACGAGACCTGCTGGTGAGATGGTCTTAAACGTGACCTGCTGGTGAAATGGTCTTAATCATTACTTGCTTGTGAGATGGTCTTAAACGAGACCTGCTGGTGAGATGGTCTTAAACGAGACCTGCTGGTGCCGTGGTCTTAAACGTGACCTGCTGGTGAGGTGATCTTAAACGAGACCTGCTGGTGAGATGGTCTTAAACGTGACCTGCTGGTGCCGTGGTCTTAAACGTGACCTGATGGTGAGATGGTCTTAAACGTGACCTGCTGGTGAGGTGATTTTAAACGTGACCTGCTGGTGAGGTGGTCTTAAACGTGACCTGCTGGTGAGGTGGTCTTAAACGTGACCTGCTGGTGAGGTGATCTTAAACGTGACCTGCTGGTGAGGTGGTCTTAAACGTGACCTGCTGGTGAGGTGGTCTTAAACGTGACTTGCTGGTGAGGTGGTCTTAAACGTGACTTGCTGGTGAGGTGGTCTTAAACAGGACCCGCTGGTGCCGTGGTTTTAAACGTGACCCGCTGGTGCCGTGGTCTTAAACAGGACCTGCTGGTGTTGTGGTCTTAAACGTGACCCACTGGTGCCGTGGTTAGGTTACTGGTGTCTGTCTGGGTTTGCTCCAGGTGTTCCAGCTTCCTCCTATAGTCCAAAGACGTGCAGTGTTGGTGAGTTGGTTCCTTGGGCAAGGAGGGCTTGGTGGAAAGAGTCCGAGTCTGCTGGGTCCATGTTGGCCAGATCATTCTGTTACGATCAGTGAGGTTTTGGACCCAAAATGCAGACACAGACAGCGGAGTAGAAGTGGAACAAAAAGGCTTTATTGCCAAAAGCAGGAATTGTGAATGGACTGAGGGAATGTCAAGGCTGGAGTTGAGAAGGACAGGCAGGCAGGCAACAGGCAGGCGAAGATCCTGGGAACAGGAAACAAACATTAGTAGACGAGTACGAGATCTAAACTATGAACAAGAAAATTGCTGAGCGGCCGAGGCGAAACTACAACTTGGGTTGAGTCAACGATCTGGCGATGAGTGACTGGAGAACCGGGGTATTTGTACTGGAGTAGATGATCTGATTGGAAGCAGCCGTGCGGGTTGATTGCATCCGAGCACAGGGGGAGGAGAGCCTGCAGGGGAGAAGATCCTCACATACACAGACAGCCAGACACGCCCACACTAGACAGACAGGGAATATGGAACACAGGGAAAAAGGGAATAGACACACTAGGAAGGCTGATGGCACGGATGGGACCGTGACAAGTTGTAGTGTATTGGCATCTGAGAAGCGTTCAAATTCACAGATTTGCTACTCAGACTGGACTACCTGGATCACGTCTGACCAGCACCTGAAGCCACATGGTCCCCACTAACGCAGCCCATTGTGCTGTTTAAAGCAGGGTTGATTCCGGTCTGAATGCTTGCTAAGTGAATAGTTGTCTGTCTCTGTACGTTCGCCCAGTAGTAGACTACGAGCTGTCCAGGTTGTGCCCCCCTACTTGCCCATTGTGAGCAGGGACACGGTCCATCCCCTAGTGAGCCCTGCACCAGATAAGTGCAGGGTTTGTTTGTTAAGAAAAGATGAGGTGACCACAGCAGGATAAAAAACAGCATCAACAACATTATATTGGTACAACCACCAAATTTATCCTCAGAAGCAAAGGTAACAGAATAAAAAGTTCTTGCTTTGCTGGGCCATTTATCACTTCTGGTCAGTACTGCTGCTACTGGCAGAGGCTACCAAGGAAATGTAGAGCTGAGCTCCCCCGTGTTCGCTGTGATTCCGTTTGAATCGATGGAAACTGAATTGTTTTAAGTTTGTAGGTGAGTGAATGTTGGTAGAGCCAACAAGTTTCTTCAATGTGACAACAGTGAATTACTAGCTACATACTTGTTAGTGACTTCATATTGATCATTTTTCTGTTCTATTTGTTTTTCTTTTTTTCCCTCTTTCTTGTGAACCTCACAAAGACGTAGCTATCGGCAGGCGTATGCAGAGTCGCAGCTCTTTGAACGCCTGCTTGTTTGTGTTTTGTTGTAATATTACAGCTGACGGGAGGCAACAGTCCCACTGAGGAGCTAATAATAAGCTCAGTGATGATGCTCATTGTCTTACCTCTCCACATGAGCCTATTGTTTACTGTTTTGGACAGCATTATATTCCTGGCCTTGTTTGTGGGTTGCTGTAATTTTCTCCATCCTCCAGAGATAAAGGCTGTGACAACTCAATAGCTGTGCTTGTTCCTGCTTTTGCTTTATAAATGAGCGGTCACAGAAATGCTATAAGACATATTTTATGTAAAGGAGTTTTCAATGAACGCAGCCAAGCTTGGGTTTAATGCTAAATACTGCACTTTTCAAACGAGTAGCTGGACATTTTTATTCAAAAGTTGAAGCACTGACACAGCAAGGATAAGTTCATGGTTGAGTCCCCCCGGGCTCATCCATACTCAGACGCTAGTCGCGTAATATCATTTAATAAATGGGTATTTTTAACACACACAAACACACACGGCTCTGTTGCTCTCTAATTTTAAAGCACTTTCCTTTATTATATAACTGAAACACTGGCACACACGCACGCACGCACGCACGCACGCACGCACGCACGCACGCACGCACGCACGCACGCACGCACGCACGCACGCACACACACACACACACACACACACACACACACACACACACACACACACACACACACACACACAATGCTGTTATCTTCCCCCTATTGCTACCTTATTTGGTACAAAGTAAACTTAAGGAAGGTGGGGAGTGGACATGAGCAGCCAGTGGGCAGACAGACCTGTTAGCATCAATAAAACTAATTGTAAAACTAATGATTTTCTCTGTAAATGCACTTCAAAGTGTTTGGTGCTAATCCAGAAGGTTGGCAGGTGAGATAAGGAGTAATGAGCTGAGATTTAAGGTTATCTATTCGTGCTGATTTGTGAGGAAGTGGTAATTATTATTTGTCTGTGATTTATTGTTTGTGGTGTGCTGATGTTGCCTGTCCTTTAAGGGGTTGGGATTTTGGAGCTTTTCATGGTGACAATCTCAGAGGAAGTTTGTACTTTTTTGAAGGAAAATCCGAACTTCGTAAATAGTTTAAGAGCAATTTAAAGGGTTGACACTTCCACCCATCTTATCGCCTGTTTACACCGGACACGTTTTTCTGTTGTCCTTTTCAGTTTTGAATCAACACAGGTGTTTACATCGGTTACATACCACATTTCCCACGTTTCATTTACATGTTACCAGGAATCAAAATACAGGGAAGCTACGGGGAGCTCAGCGCCCCTGAAAGAGCTCCCCAGAAAGCTGCGTTTGAGAAATTTACGAGGAGCTCTAAAACATTGTAAATTTTGGTACCACTGTTTTTTTCCCTGTATATTTACACCAATCAGCCATAACATTATGCTAATATTGCCTAATATTGAATAGGTCCACCAAAACAGCCCTGACCCGTCAAGACATGGACTCCACTACACCTCTGAAGGTCTGCTGTGGTATCTGGCACCAAGCCGTCAGTAGCAGATCCTTTAAGTCCTGGAAGTTGCGAGGTGGGGCCTCCGTGGATCAGACTTGTTTGTCAGCACATCCCACAGATGCTCCATTGGATTGAGATCTGGAGAATCTGGAGGCTGAGTCAACATCTCCAACTCGTTGCCATCCACATGATGTTGAAGAAAACGTGATTCATCAGACCGGGCCACCTTCTTCCATTGCTCACTGGTCCAGTTCTGATGCTCACGTGTCCATTGTAGGCGCTTTTAGCGGTGGACACGGGTCAGCACGGGCGGCCCGGACCGGTCTGCAGCTACGCAGCCCCATACGCAACAAACTGAGATACACTGTGTGTTTGGACACCTTTCTATCGGAACAGGCATTCACTTTTTCAGCAGTTTGAGCTCCTGTAGCTCTTCTATTGGATCAGACAACACGGGCCAGCCTTCGCTCCCCACGTGCATCAATGAGCCTCGGATCTGACCCTGTCTCCAGTTCACCGGTTTTCCTTCCTTGGACCACTTTTGGTAGGTCCTGACCACTGCAGATCGGGAACAAAATTGCTCAAATCCTTAAGCTGGCCCATTTTTTCTGCTTCCAACACAAAGTTCAAAGTTCAAAATGTTCACTTGCTGTCAAATAATATCCTATCTCTAAATATTAGAATATTTCCTCAGACCAAGTAAAAAAAAAGATTGATAACAGTAAAACAAAATCAAACATTTGAAAATGTCCATTAATGCACTCAGTACTTGGTTGGGAATCCTTTTGCACGGATTACAGCATCAATGCGGCGTGGCATGGAGGCAATCAGCCTGTGGCATTGCTGAGGTGTTATGGATGCCCATGATGCTTCAATAGCGGCCTTTAGCTCATTTGCATTGTTGGGTCTGGTGTCTTTCAGCTTCCTCTTCACAATACCCCACAAATTCTCTATGGGGTTCAGGTCAGGGGAATTGGCAGGCCAATCGAGGACAGTAATGCCATGGGCAGTACACCAGTTACTGGTGGTTCTGGCACTGTGGGCAGGTGCCAGATCATGCTGGAAAATGAAATCCTCATCTCCATAGAGCTTTTCAGCAGACGGAAGCATGTAGTGCTCTAAAATCTCTTGGTACACAGCTGCATTTACTCTGGACTTCATGAAACACAGTGGACCAACACCAGCAGCTGACATGGCTCCCCAAACCATCACTGACTGTGGGAACTTCACACTGGATTTCAAGCAACTTGGATTTTGCTCCTCTCCAGCCTTTCTCCAGACTCTGGCGCCTTGACTTCCAAATGAAATACAACACTTGCTTTCGTCTGAAAAGAGGACTTTGGACCACTCTGCAACTGTCCGGTGCTTCTTTTCCATAGCCCAAGTCAGACGCTTCTTCCGTTGTCTTGAGTTCAGAAGTGGCTTGACCATGGGAATACGGCTATTGTAGCCCATTTCCCGGACACGTCTGTGAACAGTGGCTTTTGATACCTGGACTCCAGCTTCAGTCCACTGTCTTTGAAGCTCCCCCAAATTCTGGAAGCGACTCTTCTTCACAATGCTGTTAAGGCTGCGGTCATCTCTCTTGGTTGTGCAGCGTTTCCTGCCACATTTCCCCCTTCCAACAGACTTTTTGTGGATGTGCTTTGACACTGCACTCTGTGAACAGCTTGCTCTTTGAGAAATTTCTTTTTGTGTCTTACCCTCCTGATGGAGGGTGTCAATGATGGTCCTCTGGACAGCAGTCAGATCAGCAGTCTTCCCCATACTTGTGATTTAGTTTACTGAACCAAGCTGAGTGTTTTTCAAGGCTCAGGAAACCCTTGCAGGTGTTTCGAGTTAATTAGACGATTCAAGTGATTAGTTGAATACCCTACTAGTATACTTTTTCATGATATTCTAATATTTAGGGATAGGATATTTGTGTTTTCTTAAGCTGTAAGCCATAATCAGCAATATTAAAAGAATAAAAGGCTTGCAATATTTCAGTTGATTTGTAATGAATCCAGAATGCATGACATTTTTGTTTTTTTAATTGCATTACAGAAAATAAAGAACTTTATCACAATATTCTAATTCTCTGAGACAGTCCTGTATATCTCCCCCCCCCCCACTGCCAGGTGCCATTGTAACGAGATAATCAATGTTATACACTTCATCTGTCAGTGGTCTGAATGTTATCGCTGATCAGTGTATGTTCCTGAAATAAAGAACATGAAGCACTGTGTGTCTAATAAAGCTGTCTTTCTCTGCTGTGGCCATCCATATGTGGGAGTATGGCAGGACTTCCTGTACTGAGGGGAGAATGGTAACCAAGTGCCACTAGTGCTTCCTGGCATCCAAGCAAAGGGCTTGCAAACTTCCTCTGCATGCACCACATGTTTAGGAGCCAACCAGATGGGCAGCTGCCTAAACCCCAGCGCCTGCGTGGTGATCAACGCTTTCAACATTACACCCTGTCGCAGTCACAAACCGCCTGCATCAGGGCCGTGTGCCTGCACGCATCAGGCACTACCCCCAGATACTCCAGTTGTTGGTGTGTTAGGGGATTGCTCCATTTTCAGTTTATCCTGAACCCCAACTAGGTTAGGTGTAAGATCAACTGGGCTGTGTGGAGCATAGCCCATTCTCTGGACTTGGCGATGACGATGAGGTGAGCTTCGGAATAAACAAAGACCCTTCTGCCTCGGTCGCCCAGAGAGTGAAGCGCCGTGTCCATATATCATCACCACCTTGCCAGTAAAAAAGTTATTCAAAGCTGCTGTACCGGGTGAGGTGTGCTTTCTGACAACATCACGCTGATATAGCATTCATGATTTCAGGAATTATGAGAGAGAGACCGCTGAACTGAATGTGCAGTTAAAGACGCTGACAGCAAGGAACTGTACGTTAGACCAGAATCAGTTGTAGTTTCATAGCATTTATTCACAAACAAACAAAGTGTAAACACACTGCTACACCTACGATCACAGCTAGAACGCCACCAACAACCTCACACTCACCGCCAACACACACTCACGGTCTGTTGGAAACTCAGTTACGCAGACTACGTGTGCGGCGGCGAGCACACAATGCTAGAGCTGCTAATGTAGCACAAATACACACACTGTTGGACACTCGCTAAAGTTATGCCGGGCAGACACACAGCTGACAACCTGCTAAACTAAACTAAATGTGCGGTGGAGACTTTTACTGGGAAAGTGTCTGCATGTCCGCGACACTACACGCAGCATCGTAGCTGCTAAGTTAACGCTCCCGGACGATGAACTGAGGACTCCCGTCAACCAATATCTGTTGTGCTCATGCAGCTGGTACGAGGCACAAATCTTGTCAGTTAACGGTTAATAATCGGTTAACAAGGGTCGGTTATCGGTTAAGAACATTTTTCAAAATGAGCATCCCTAGTGCATACTATTTTATGTCAGAATATTTTATATTTATACTTATATTATGGATATCTACTGACTCAAAAAAGTGGCTTTAGAGTTAAGTTACCCTTGTGTGATAAAGATTGTTAAATTATGCATGTTTGATGTCACGATAGGCAACCACAGATACATTATTGTTTAAAGCCTTTTTCATAGATGCTATTCTAAGACCTGCAAGATAATGAGACCCTAGGGGCAACTACACTACAAACATAGTATACAGCCAATCACACTAGAGTTCCTTATTTAGTTCTTTTAGCTGTATTAAAATCTGTTTCATCATGGGAACATTTCAGAAGTACATTTAGACGATGTGTACCTGCACATACAGTGTAAGTACAGCTCCAAAAGTTTTCTTCAAAGTTTTGTGAGTAAAAACAATATGAGCCAAAAGATCACGAAGTAGCTCCCACAAGACACACTGAAGCAAGTAGATTCCATTTTTCATGTGAATGCAGAATACACCTTTGATAAATCTGATTGTTTGCAGCAAAGTACAGCGAGGTAGATAGTGGTTCATATCGGCACGCTGCAGCTGTGGTTATTTACTTGAGCGGAGAAACCAATGGAATTCATCAGCATGTGTGAATGGCCAGGTCTTCCTCTTGTTTTTCTGTTGAGACTTCACACAGCAAAAACACAAAGTATCTTCAAATTTAGAAGGTTCCAAACTTGTAGCTGGAGTCAGGGGGGGAAGTGAACGGCTCATGAAGAGTGTGTGATTTCATTTAACACGGCAGTGGACAAATATATATAAATAAATAAAAACCTCTGTTTATATGTTAAAACAACTTCCATTCACACTACCATGATGATGTTTGAAAAGTTGAAATGAAATGTGAAATGTTTTTGGTGCTCTTGTGAAACTGCAGTTAAAACAATGATTTTTTGTTTTTTTTTGTTTTTTTGTAATAAATATAGTTAATTTTCACACAAAAAAGTAACAAACAAGCGTACAAACAGTACATGCTACCTTTTAACCAATGCACCAACACTACACTACAGGCATTTAGGCTGGTCAGAGCAGCATCGAACCAAACAAACCAAGCACATCATTAATGTTAATTACACCTGTGAGAGAGACTTGGGGTGCACCCTGTGAACCACTGTGTCAGTATGAGGTTTAAGGTCCAAGGGTTAGTTTAGTTTTTGTTTTTTTTACAGTGAAAGGGTTGTGAACTTTCCAACAAGTCCTCCAAATTAAGAGGCAAAACACAAAGTTTGTTAATGCCCTCTGGGACTAGGGCTGTCACAATATCAGATTTCACTACACGATTAACGTGGCCAAAAGAATTCAATGTTATCGATATTATCGCCTTATCTATAGAACATTTGAAAAACAAAAATAATAATAATTGCTGTGGAATTTCTGATACTCAGGTTAACTCAGTCAACAGGAAGGAAGAGGCCCCAGAGCTGTTGATGTCTGACACAGAAAGTTTATTGAAGCTTGATCAAGGAGCAATTGCAAGGCCTCCACATTGGTGTGCCCTCTGCATAAAGGCGTCACTACTCTGCCCTTCCTCCCTGGTGCTCAGTGTTTAAAGCTTGGGACACACCAGGAATGTCAGGAGAGCGTGGCGGCTGCGTTACCTGTTGCTTTTTATTTCAGCGTCCATGTTAACAGGTTAGAGCAGCCACACTGCACGCGTGAGACACGCGTCTTAGCGTCTCTTCTAGAGAATAGAGGTCTCGCCTATTTTTGCCGCGAGCCGCGCGCGTGTCACAGCAGCAACAGAGAGTGAAGATGATCTATTGACAGTATATTGACATCATACCAGCAACATTACTACGGTTTCAATGTCTATCTGTAGAATATGTTACGGAGATGAAAAAAGTAAAGACTAATTTTTAAATCAACATATCCTGCTTTCATTTTAAAATAAAAGCCCTCAAGTGTTTTTTCTATGGACAGAATTCCTTCATTTGTTAACACGAGGCTTTTATTCTGAAATATGAGCAGTCAGTGCTGTGGAACATGCAGTGACTTAGAGAGCTCCATGAATTGATAAAGTATGGGATTTAAATCAACCCTTCCTGCTTTCATTTCAAAATAAAAGCCCTCAGGCGTTTTGTCTGTGGACAGAATTCCTTCATTTGTTAACACAAGGCTTTTATTCTGAAATATGTGCTGGACAGTGTTCTAGAACATGCAGTGACTTGGAGACCTCCATGAATGAATATAGTACGGAGTTTTAATTGTGGATTATTACTATTATTTACAAATTACCAAACATTCTTAACCTTTCTCCTTCTAAAATAAATATAAATGATATTTATAATGACATGAAATGGCCATTAAAAGGCAAACTATGTAGAAAGAAAGGTCTGACAGCAGCAGCTGCAGCAGCAGACACGCAGCTGACAGGCTGCTGGTGTGAACGCCTGACGCGTGAATCACGCAGCCGCCACGCGCTCCTGATGTTCCTGGTGTGTCCGAGGCTTGAGGCACAAACATGACATGGCGAGGTTTGGCCTGGGTTAAAATTACTGCTTTGTTAAGGTTAGCGGAGCTTCGTTGTCACGGTTCCAATATGAACCATAACCAGGTTAGTTGGGGACAGATTGTTGTTATGCTTTAAAAAGATCAATGTTGACTAACAGGAAACAAAACTTTGGATTCCATCCATCCTCCTACCTGACTTCCTCGTCACAATCCCTTCACTGTCAGCGCAGCATTAACAGACGACTGATGGTGCTCTTCTTCTTGTGAGGACGGTCTCCACCTTTCTCTTCACTAGGATTAGACACGGGTCTGATACTGGTCCACTTTTCCATGAATAGGCTTCTCGCCATTAGATTGACATCCAGGAACGTGATTGATTGTAATGTGAGGCGTGAGTATGGCGCGATCGTCACCTACTACAAATATTAGGGATGAAAATGAATGCAATGACTCGGACACTTGAATGTCATTTAATGGACCCTTTGAAAAGAGAGAGAGAGAGAAACATGCAGGGCACCAGGGAGCTTTCATAGATGACATTTTATTCAAAGCAAACACACACATACAAATACACTGCACAACATATTCTGCCATTAAATATATCAGCTTGATATGTCATCAAAGACAATCAGAAACATTAATAAACATTTAGTTGAAGAAATAAATGTTCAATTTGATCTCTTATTGGTTGCCGGTAGAAATCCAGTCAGCTAGACAGCATCAACGTGAACCTCTGACCAAATGCTGTCTTTCTTTCCTTCTATATACTCTAAGTACAACACTCTATTACAATATAGTAAACTGACCAGGGTTATATGGACCACAGGTGAACTGGTTTTCAGGGTATAGCATTTCCCCTTTGAGGTCTTCAGTGCTGTGAATCACATTTTAATGAATACGTTTGTCTTTTATTTCCATAAAGAAACAATGATTTCTTCCGTTGTTGTTTTCAAATATCTGCTTTGTTGAATAGTTTTTCCCCGAAGAGCCATGAATCTGTGGCTCCCTGCAGAGTTTGACTTTTGGAAAGCTCTCCCCCTGATCGGCAGTGTCGGGTTGAAACTCTTCCAATGTGCCATAAGAATGATAATGGGCTTTTCCACTCTTTTTTTATGGGCTCTATCATTTTGGAGACTATTTGGAAAAAACATGAATTTTTGACACAGCCTGGAAAATCTGCATTCATGGATGGATGGGTCCCCGGGAGGGGGGAGGGGGGATGGATGGATGGGTCCCTGTTTTTTTTTTTCATGGAGGACACTGTGAGGATGGAGGTTAAAGAAAAGTAGAAGTATATTTGTTCATTAAGGTTTTGCTCCCTTTTCCTTTTTTTCCCTCTCCATAGCTCAGTCTCCTTCTGGCAAATCAAAAGAAAAGAAAGAGTCTGAAGACGTTAATATGATTTACTATATGTTATATGATGACAATGTATTGTGGGTAAACCATGTAAATGTGAAGGACACAAACAGAAAACAAAGCTGATACAACACAGCTGATTAACATTCGTCTCGTATTCAGTCTATATTGAATTAAAATGACTCGACCGTATACAGTGAAATGATATTTTACTCTGCTGCTTCATCGTCTTTCAGAAAAAAAATATTTAAAAAATAACAACTGGCTTTTTTTCAACGGTGTTATTAAGTGTGCTGACTTCTAACTCACACAGGCTCCGCCCTTTACTGGACTCGATGGGTAATACTCTCGTCCAATCACAAGCAGGTGTTCGCCAACTGAAAATTTGCACAAGCGTAGCCGGCCAATTAGGACGTGCCGGCCCGAATATGTAGGATGGAGTCACTGCTTTTAGGACCTTGTCATGTCCCGGCCACAACGCTGGGATGGATCTTCACGATGCCTGCTTCGAGTGCCTCGGCGCAGGTTGCAGAGAGCGGTGTTCAGCAGCCTCCAGCCTGCCTGGCCTGCCGAGCGCTGCCCAAGATTCGCCGCCGGCAGCGGTGGGCCGCCAGCAGCGGGCCGCCAGCAGCGGTGGGCCACCAGCAGCTGGGCCGCTGTCTCCGGTCATCCCTGCTGAGGTATCAGCTTCGTCTGCAGATGATGATAACGACAATATCTCATTGGTCCCCAAGCACCCCGCCAACATCTCTTGGCCAGGACTTCCTGCTGGCGATGACCACTGCAGGGCATGTTGAGTCACAGCTGTCGTTTCACCCCCTCTACGAGACATCTGGCAGTGTGTCGATGCGTCCTGGCAGCAGCCACCGAAGACGAGAGCCCGAGGTGGGTCTGATGGATTTCCTCAGCGGCAGGGTCAAACGGAGGCATCTTACCCCGGCGCGTCCCCCACCCCCTCGCCGCCCACCTGCTTCCACATTCAGCTGGCTGGTCAGAGAGCAGGAAGCCTCTACCGCCGCTGCTGCGGGACAGGGAAACACTGGAATATTTTGAGAAGTTCGCTGCAGCTGCAAACCACTGGTGTGTGTTGGGCGTTACGCCGACGTCTTCTCAGCCCGATGCCCCCACCCTACCGTCTCAGACTGACATTCTGGACCGTAGCATCGCCCAAATGAATAATCTGATTCAGGGTGGTGTAACAGCTGCGGGTCTTGTGACCACCATGGCTCTCGCCATGTGTTGATGAAACCCATGGTTCTTCTTCAGAAGGACCGAGATGATCTCCTGGGAGCCCCCATCGCCACAGAAAGGTTCCTTTGATCAATTTCATAGTAGTAAGTTTGGTTATAAGCAAATATTTAAAAAAATAATTATATCAATAGAAGTAATAATATGGAGCAACCTCCTCCGTCTCTATGGAGCAACCTCCTCCGTCTCTATGGAGCAACCTCTTCCGCCTGTATGTATCAGCCTCCTCCACCTCTATTGAGCAACCTCCTCTGCCTCTATGGAGCAGCCTCCTCCACCTCTACGGAGCCTCTATAGAGCAGCCTCCTCTGCCTCTATGGTCCAGCCTCCTCTGCCTCTATGGAGCAGCCTCCTCTGCCTCTATGGAGCAGCCTCCTCCGCCTCTATGGAGCAACCTCCTCTGCCTCTATGGAGTAGCCTCCTCCACCTCTACGGAGCCTCTATAGAGCAGCCTCCTCTGCCTCTATGGACCAGCCTCCTCTGCCTCTATGGACCAGCCTCCTCTGCCTCTATGGAGCAACCTCCTCTGCCTCTATGGAGCAGCCTCCTCCACCTCTACGGAGCCTCTATAGAGCAGCCTCCTCTGCCTCAATGGATCAGCCCCCTCCGCTTCTATGTAGGCTCTATAGAGCAGCCTCCTCCGCCTCTATGGAGCCTCTATGGAGCCTCTATGGATCAGCCCCCTCCGCTTCTATGTAGCCTCTATAGAGCAGCCTCCTCCACCTCTATGGAGCCTCTATGGATCAGATTAAAGACAAAGTTAAGACAGACTCAGTATAGGATGTATCAAAGAGGATCATGATGGAACTGGGATCATTTCCGGAGGCAGAACAAACGTTGCTGGTCCTTCTTACACAGCATCTCAGTATTACAATTAAAATTCAGCTTGTTATCAATAAAAACTCCCAGCTTGGTACTTGTAGTTGTCTACAGAGTCGACGATGCCTAAAATAATACACATGTCCATCCATCCATCCATCCATCTTCAACCGCTTATCCGGGATCGGGTCGCGGGGGCAACAGCTCCAGCAGGGGACCCCAAACTTCCCTTTCCCGGGCCACATTAACCAGCTCTGACTGGGGGATCCCGAGGCGTTCCCAGGCCAGAGTAGAGATATAATCTCTCCACCTAGTCCTGGGTCTTCCCCGTGGTCTCCTCCCAGCTGGTCGTGCCTGGAACACCTCCCAAGGGAGGCGCCCAGGAGGCATCCGTGCTAGATGCCCGAACCACCTCAACTGGCTCCTTTCGACGCAAAGGAGCAAGGACTCTACTCCGAGTCCCTCACGGATGACTGAGCTTCTTACCCTATCTCTAAGGGAGACGCCAGCCACCCTCCTGAGGAAACCCATTTCGGCCGCTTGCACCCGCGACCTCGTTCTTTCGGTCATGACCCAACCCTCATGACCATAGGTGAGAGTAGGAACGAAGATTGAACGGTAGATCGAGAGCTTTGCCTTCTGGCTCAGCTCTCTTTTCGTCACAACGGTGCGGTAAAGCGAATGCAATACCGCCCCTGCTGCTCCGATTCTCCGACCAATCTCACGTTCCATCGTCCCCTCACTCGTGAACAAGACCCCGAGATACTTAAACTCCTTCACTTGGGGTAAGGACTCATTCCCTACCCGGAGTAGGCAATCCACCGGTTTCCTGCTGAGAACCATGGCCTCAGATTTAGAGGTGCTGATTCTCATCCCGACTGCGTCACACTCGGCTGCGAACCGATCCAGTGAGTGCTGGAGGTCGCAGACCGATGATGCCAACAGGACCACATCATCTGCAAAAAGCAGCGATGAGATCCTCAGCACACCGATCTGCAAACCCTCCTCCACCCGACTACGCCTCGATATCCTGTCCATGAATATCACGAACAGGATTGGTGACAAAGCGCAGCCCTGGCGGAGGCCAACCCCCACCGGAAACGAGTCCGACTTACTGCCGAGGATCCGAACACAGCTCTCGCTTTGGGCGTACAGGGATTGGATGGCCCTGAGAAGTGCCCCCCTCACCCCATACTCCCGCAGCACCCCCCACAGTATCTCCCGGGGGACCCGGTCATATGCCTTCTCCAAGTCCACAAAACACATGTAGACTGGATGGGCATACTCCCAGGCCCCCTCCAGGATCCTTGCGAGAGTGAAGAGCCGGTCCGTTGTTCCACGGCCAGGACGGAATCCGCATTGTTCCTCTTCGATCTGAGGTTCGACTATCGGCCGAACCCTCCTTTCCAGCACCTTGGAGTAGACTTTACCAGAGAGGCTGAGCAGTGTGATACCCCTGTAATTGGCACACACTCTCTGGTCCCCCTTTTTGAAAAGGGGAACCACCACCCCGGTCTGCCACTCCTTAGGCACTGTCACCGACTTCCACGCGGTGTTGAAGAGACGTGTCATCCAAGACAGCCCCTCCCCACCCAGAGCCTTCAGCATTTCTGGGCGGATCTCATCAATCCCCGGGGCTTTGCCACTGTGGAGTTGTTTGACTACCTCAGTGACTTCCACCAGGGTAATTGATGATGGTCCCCCATCAGCTTCCAGCTCTGCCTCTACCATAGAGGGCGTATTGGTCGGATTCAGAAGTTCCTCAAAGTGCTCCTTCCACCGCCCGATTACCTCCTCAGTTGAGGTCAACAGTGTCCCATCCTTATTGTACACAGCTTGGATGGTTCCCCGTTTCCCCCTCCTAAGGTGCCGGATGGTTTTCCAGAAGCACTTTGGTGCCGACCGAAAGTCCTTCTCCATGGCTGCTCCGAACTCCTCCCACACCCGCTGCTTTGCCTCCGTCACGGCAGTGGCTGCTGCTCTTCGGGCCCGTCGGTACCCTGCAACTGCCTCCGGAGACCTCCGAGATAACATATCCCGGAAGGCCTCCTTCTTCAGTCGGACGGCTTCCCTGACCACCGGTGTCCACCACGGTGTTCGAGGGTTGCCGCCCCTTGAGGCACCTAAGACCTTAAAACCACAGCTCACCGCCGCAGCTTCAGCAATGGAAGCTTTGAACATCGTCCACTCGGGTTCAATGCCCCCAACCTCCACAGGGATGCCAGAAAAGCTCCGCCGGAGGTGTGAGTTGAAGATCTCTTGGACAGGGGCCTCCTCCAGACGTTCCCAGTTCACCCTCACTACGCGTTTGGGCTTACCAGGTCTGTCCAGAGTCTTCCCCCACCCTCTGACCCAACTCACCACCAGATGGTGATCAGTTGACAGCTCCGCCCCTCTCTTCACCCGAGTGTCCAAAACATGCGGCCTCAGATCAGATGATACGATTACAAAATCGATCATCGACCTTCGGCCTAGGGTGCTCTGGTACCACGTACACTTATGAGCATCCTTATGTTCGAACATGGTGTTCGTTATGGACAATCCATGACTAGCACAGAAGTCCAACAACAAACGACCACTCGGGTTTAGATCAGGGAGGCCGTTCCTCCCAATCACGCCACTCCAGGTGTCTCCATCGTTGCCCACGTGCGCGTTGAAGTCTCCCAGGAGAACTATGGAGTCCCCTACTGGAGCCCCATACAGGACTCCATTCAGGGTCTCCAAAAAGGCCGAATACTCCGAACTGCTGTTTGGTGCATACGCACAAACAACAGTCAGAGTTTTCCCCCCCATAACCCGAAGGCGTAGGGAGGCGACCCTCTCGTCCACCGGGGTAAACTCCAACGTAGCGGCACTCAGCCGGGGATTTGTGAGTATCCCCACACCCGCCCGGCGCCTCACACCATGGGCAACTCCAGAGAAGAATAGAGTCCAACCCCTATCCAAGAGTACGGTTCCAGAACCGAGGCTGTGCGTAGAGGTAAGCCCTACCAGATCCAACTGATAGCGCTCCACCTCCCGCACAAGCTCCGGCTCCTTCCCCCACAGAGAGGTGACGTTCCACGTCCCCAGAGCCAGCCTCTGCCGCCCGGGTCCAGTCCGTCGAGGTCCCTGGCCTTCACTGCCACCCGTGTGGCAGCGCACCCGACCCAAGCGGTTCTTCCCGCAGGTGGTGAGCCCACAGGATGGAGAGGAGGGGGGTGCCACGTTCCTTTTTCGGGGTATCCCCGGCCGGGCTCCGTGGCAAGCCCGGCCACCAGACGCTCGTTGACGGGCCCTCCGTCTGGGCCTGGCTCCAGACGTGGGCCCCGGGCTTCCTCCGGGCCGGGTAACTCCTCCTCTGCCTCGTGTCGTCATTGGGTTTTTTTGTGAACCATTCTTAGTCCGGCCCCTCACCTAAGACCAATTTGCCATGGGAGACCCTACCAGGAGCACGAGGGTCCAGACAACACAGCCCTCAGGGTCATAGGGACACACAAACCTCTCCACCACGTTAAGGTGATGGTTCCCGGAGAGGTACACATGTCCTCAGTTTTTGTTAGATTTAGTGGAAGGAAAGCATTGTCGCCCCACTGGACACATTCATCAACAACAAGACCATGGCTGCTTTCAACAGCATGGAGGAGACTGACTATGGCAAAGCTGTCAGCAAACTATAAAATGAATCTGTTGCCGTGCCGACTGCAGCGGTCGTACATAATATAGAGGAGTGGAGAAGGACACAGTCCTGAGTTCTGTTTGTTAAGAAATCAAGGATCCAACGCACAATATTAAAATCTAAACCAAAATTATGAATAAGCTTGTATATAAAAATGTGGGGTTGGATTGTGTTATAAGCAGACATGTGTAAGGCATGTGTCCTTCTGCCTCTGACATGTTTAAAACCAAAGTTAAGCAGAGTGGTGGTAGCCCTAGTCTGCCAGCTCTCGCCCAGCGCTGTACGCAAACTGCAAACTGTGCTCAGTGTTGGTGAGAAGTTGACTTCTCAACAGAACTTCATGACTAAACTTCATGACTAATTGATGATATCTAATTGTTCTGAACAGGAGGAAAGCAGGTGGCTACTTATGTTGTCAGGCGGTGGGCTTTTTGTAGCTTTGGAGTGTTTAGAAAGTAGGCCAGAGAGCGAACATTGAGGGGGGTGGGACCAGTGGATGATCATGAAATGATAACGAAAATGTCATTACTGAAGTCAAGGCTGTCAAACCAAAGATAAAAACTCATTAAACACCTGTGCCATCTGGGCCAGCTGTTTGTTGGTTTTAAAAACATCAAGAACCACCTCAGTGTTGCCTTTCTTTCTGACCGACAAATGTTCTTGAAAAATGTTCTTAACCTATAACCAACCCTCGTTAACTGATTATTAACCATTAAACGACAATATCTGTGCATCGCACCAGCTGCAGTGTATGAGCACAACAGACAACTGATTCCCCAGTTCACCGTCCGGGAGCGTTAACTTAGCAGCTACGATGCTGCGTGTAGTGTCGCGGACATGCAGCCACTTTCCCAGTAAAAGTCTCCACCACACATTTAGTTTAGTTTAGCAGGTTGTCAGCTGTGTGTCTGCCCGGCGTAACGACACTCTGTCTGCCCAGATTAATGATAGCGATTGTCCGATAACCAGTGTGTGTGTTTGTGCTACATTAGCAGCTCTAGCATTGCCGTCACACACATACAGTCTGTCAGCGCGACGGAACTTTAACGCGTGTCCCTGTGTGTGTTGGCGGTGAGTGTGAGGTTGTTGGTGGTGTTCTAGCTGTGAACGTAGGTGTAGCAGTGTGTGTACAGTTTATTTGTCGGTGAATAAATGCTATGAAACTACAACTCCTTTGCTCCGCTCAAGCGAGCTGGAGAGACAGGAGCCGACTTCCTGTATCCTGCAACTCCGGCTCTGCCTCTTAAGGTGGGCTGTTAAGGTGGACCAGCTTTTCTCATTAAAGAGACGAGGCACTCCTCTGAGCCGCTCAGCTTTTTAATTAATTATAAATATTGCTTTTAACCGATGGCATTAATTGGTTAAAATGCTTAATGTCGGTTAACGGTTAAACGGTTAATTATGAACATCCTTACCATCCCAGGCAAAACCCCTTTATTGTTCTCTTTCTTACTTCTCCTTGTATTTGTGTTTTGCTCTCCCAATTGCACTTGTTATCTCCTTTTTTAGTAAGTTTATCTCTCAAAGGTCGCCCTCTCAAAATGCCCTTCTCTATTTGTTCATAACAATTTTCAATGATTTATGCATTTGGGTATAATTTCAGAGATTTATTAGGGATGATATTTTCTTCACAGAACATCACATAGAATAGTAGGCGGGGGGGCGGGAGTCTTTCTCCGACTAGAACAGTTTTACTCTTACGTTCATTTGCGTAGAGACACACCCCTCCACCATGTGATTTGCCAGTAACACCAGCATCTCGGTCCAGGCGAACAGGAGTGCCAAACCCGTCAATGGACAGTTCAGCATCTAGGTCTCTCTCCGAGCGCCATGTTTCCATGATCCCCTCTCTGAATTCATGATGGAATCCAAAATGGGCTTACAGCTCGTCTGATTTATTCTGGAGAGACTGTGCAGTGGTATACAAGAGAGAGACTGTTTCCACAGTCAATGATGTATGCCTCCCCATTTCACCTACTTCCTGGTCTTGCGAGGTGAATACTGTACAATCTCCCGATCATTCCTGTGTTCAGAAAATGCATCGAGGCAGGGGAGGTATAAGTCTGAGGGAGGGTTGATGAAACTGAACGTTGTGAACGCGGGACACGAACGAACAGCTGATCGTAACGTTAAAGTGAATCTTAACACACGGGACATGAACAGTGGCCTCCTGGATGAAAGCCTTGTGTTTGTTGGACCCAGCCACCTCCCATCCAACCTCCCCCCCCCTCTCGCTTTTTAAACTACGTCACTACAGTCACTCCCTTCACACTTTCTCTGAAAGTTTACTGTTGCTGCGGATGGGTTTACATTGTAGTTAATTGAACACCCGTCGAGATTCATACCGGTACTAAAGGGTGCCTTGTGCGGCAGAACCGAATGCTGACAGCTGTGACAAAGCCTCGGTATTTAATGTCCTGGGAATGAGAACGGGCTGGGTTGGCTTACTCTGATATTCTTGTCCTAAACCTAACTAATCTCACTTCTCATGCCTAAACCTAACCCACCAATCCAACCTACGGAGGCATTCAAGGCAATGAGACGGGAAGGTCATTGATGATGTCATTCTGCATAATAATTAGCAATGTACTTTGGTTTTGCTGCATGTTCTGACAGCCCATTGTTCCGAAAATAGAATAGGCAGTCCCCCTCTGGGTGAAGTAAAATGCCGTCCACAGTAAAGACGACGCTGTACGCTGCACTGCTTTTGTAAAACGTCGGGAGACAGAAGGTAAAACGTCGGTGCCCACTTCCCAACCTTGTGGACTGCTCTAGATAACTGTATTCAGTACATAGATCGTGAAGAAAAACACATTAATTAACAGACAGACACGGACTCTGACGAAACCCTTGCTGCCGGGTACTGTGCGAGCATGCGCCCTCTACAGCCCAACCTTGCTTTGGGTTGTCCGATGAATCACAGCCAAAGAAGCACTTTTTGGCTGCGACCAGCCGTACTATCCTGTAATAATATCAGGTCTTCGGCAGCCAACTTTGTTGTAACAAGCTTCAGAAAACACATGAGGACAGCAGATTGCCAAAAGGAAATGACAGTGCATGTAATCTTGGCAAGACAGAATGATATTCGGTGTTACCCAGCCAACGCCATGGCAACAAACTCCAGAAAATACAAAGAAACAAATAATTTAGTTTAATAACTTTTGGTTTTAAAGATTTTAAGGTAGCGTAAGCTGCCACCACCTTAGTTAACCCGGTCTGGTCCGGTGTCAGAGGCAAGAAAATACCATCACACAGACAGTGTACAAAAGATATAGCCTTTATTAAATGGATGAATTCATTAGGACTAGGACACCACAAGGCAGAAAGCCTGCACGGAGTTCAACGCCAGTGGACTCCTACCCACCCTACGGACCCGAACACACCCTTGAAGAAACTACACGCTATGACGAAACGCACGGCAAGCAGAACACTGCACACTAATGGGACACAATATCAAAATGCACAGAAACAAATTAAGGACCACTCAAACTACGGGCCGGTGAAAACCGCTTCTACCACTAGGGGGAGGCCGAGGACTCCCTTAGCCACCAGGATGCCTCTCAATAAGCCACTGCAGGGTGTGAAATGACTAAAATCTATATCTACACTAAATCATATATAGACCAAGACAAAAACGCTTAACAAGACAATACAGACATTGAACATGGAAATGTTTAAGACTTATCTTGCCCCGGTCTGGCGACAAGACCGCCCCGTGGGGGTACACGCATGGACTCTCCTGTAAAAGCCGGAAGCACACACAGAAGCGCCAGAGAAGCGCTCACAGCAGCAGCAGCAGCAGCAGAAACACCAGCAGCAGCAGCAGAAACACCAGCAGCAGCGGCAGCAGAAACACCAGCAGCAGCAGCAGCAGAAACACCAGTAGCAGCAGCAGAAGAAGCAGAAACACCAGCAGCAGCAGCAGCAGAAACACCACCAGCAGCAGCAGCAGCAGCAGAAACACTAGCAGCAGCAGCAGAAACACCACCAGCAGCAGCAGAAACACCAGTAGCAGCAGCAGCAGCAGCAGAAACACCAGCAGCAGCGGCAGCAGCAACACCAGCAGCAGCGGCGGCAGGCAGCCTGCTCGGTATGGCGTGAGGTGATGCGTCGAGTGAAGAAGATATAACACCGTGAAGGCAAAGGCACTTACTATTCCCCAGTCCCTGTCTATCTAAAGGAGGTATTCAGCCTCCCCTCCTAAGACAGGAACGGACCCCCTTCCTGCTGTCTTCACTGCTGGCAACACTAAAAGTTGCGAACAGCACCCACCCGCCACTGTGCCAGTCACAGCCACGGCAAAAGCAGTTCAGTCTCTCTCACGCGCCGCAATCCTAAACTTTTGTTCGTGCGCCTCTCCCCACCCCCTGACACAGGTGGAAATCATCAGTCATCAGGTACGTGGGAGCTCTTCCCTGGGTCTCCACAGGGATATACCCTCCCCCCACATTTCCTCACTACATTAGCTTACTGCAAGTTAGCAAGTTACACCGCGGCTATGTCTTACAAAGCCAATGTTACAATCAAGCAAAGTCACAGATAACATGTTGCATTCAACAAATTACTCCTCACAACCAATATCGTCACAAAAGCATGTGCGTATTTTAGCATAGACAGTACAGAAAATACACATTTACCAACATAAACAAGCAGAGCTGATTATCGAGCGGCCTACCAGGGACAGGGTTGATGCTAGAATGCACATGCGTTTCCTATGTGGTTCCTATCCCCCGACCGATCCCATCCTTAACCATCTTTCATCATTCGAGCATCAACCATTCGGCAGCCTGGCAACAGAGTCTGGGGTTCCCCACTCAAGTGTGCAGGGGCCCAGCAGAGGGCACTCATGTTACACACAATAGACCAGTCCCAGTGAGCAAATGAATAGAATACATTATGAACAAGACTAACAAAAAATAAACTAATACTGGGGTTTAAACAGGACGGCAATCCAGGCACTCCAAAATGTCAAAAAAGTATCAACGAGAAAGAGAATATATTAAAAAGCCTTTATTATAGTGGCTAAATCATTTAAAAAGCCAACATGTTTGGACCACTGTAGGTCTTCGTCAGAGCTTACTAACAAACAGACAAGGCGGATGTGGCCTCACCTACATGGTATCAACAACCAATGGGAGGCAGTCACATCATCATAATATTACAAAATGTAACAAAATATCACAGAGATAACACAGAAATAAGTAATTTGTGTCCTTCATTAATGAAAGTACTCCTACTTTACAATAGAGGCTGTAAAGCAAACATGGGAGCCTATACAGAAAAATAAAAATATATATAATATTTTTAATATTTATTATTACTCACAGAAAACATGTAAAATCTATATCCTCATTAAGACCAGGATACTTTAGGGCATCCAGTCGATTGATCCAAAAAGTCTCACTCTGGTAACGTTTTTGTACGTCCACCAGCGGTTTAATGTGTTCAATGCCCTCTATGCGTAACAAGGAATCATTAGCACTGTGATACTCATTAAAGTGTCTAGCCATGGTGGGTGGGGGGGTAGTCGTGTTTCCTGACTTTGATGGCATATTTATCTCTCAGGCATCTTTCTGTGCGGCCTATGTAGAAAAAGCCCTCCTCACATGGCCAAGACATGCGGTATATGACAAAGGCATAAAGGTCTTACAGGTAATGAAATCACTTTGTTTATAGCTTTTATCTAAGTTAATGTTAGCAAAATAATTAGTTTGCATCACATTTTCACAATGAGTGTAATGCATGCATTTAAAAGTGTCACATGGCTCTGTCAGCCAAGTACCTTTTTATCTGCTGGAAGATATGAATGCATGAGCCTGTCCCGAAGAGTAGGGGCACTTCTAAAAGAAACAATACAGGGGTTCAGGAAAAACTGCACTCAACACGGTGTCGCTCTCAATGATGGCCCAGTTGTTGTTAACTATGCGTTTGATCTGTTCAGCAAGTACCGGGCTTTGCCAAGCTATGTCCCAGGATTATAAATAAAATATTATTTTTAATATGTGGGCACACCAATAAACTACAGTGATGTAAAACGTTGTAAATGTGTAGTAGTGTTGCATAGTTAGGCTCATCTTCTGGTCTAGATACACTGATTTTCTTGCAGTATAACTGGTTGTTTGGCCTTTGACTCCTTATATTCTTCTGTGTTGTAAAACTCCCAGTCATGGTGTTTTTAAACTGCTGTGCAGCACTGTGCTGTGTTGTCTCGTCTGATAAGCCTTTATACATCTTTTACATTACTTTAGTGTAAAGTAGCTGGTACAGCAGTTTAAAAGCAGGCTCCCCTGCTGTGTCTGATCACTTTCTGTCACAACATTTAAACCAGAAGAGCCTTGTGAAGAACTCTTCCTGAAGCAACACAAATACTGTACATCTTGGATTAAGCGTGATCTGGAAACTCTCACACACGCACACGCACATGCACACGCACACACACACACTTCCCCGCCACCACACCAGGAGTCCTCCACTAATGACTCGCAGAAGCACTCACTTTATGGACGATGACCTTTACAAGCCCAAAGGTTAGGACCATTAGGTAGTGGATGTCTGGGGAGAGAGAGGGATTTAGAGCCATCAATAGTTGGAAGAAAAGGATTCTTCTCATCGTTTAAAAATGAATTCCCATTTGTAGGGAAAGATGAAGAAAAGTAGGAAAAAGTACAATAGAAGGAGGGGTGATGGATGAAAACATCACATGGGAGGAAGGCAGGGTTTTAGAGGAGATGGAGGGAGGATGAAGGGCAAACCCTGGGAGTATTTCCTTTTCTACACAGCCCTGTAATCTGTGTTTAGAGAGGAAGAGAGAGAGAGAGAGAGAGAGAGGGAGGAAGAGAAGTGGAAGAAGGAGAGATCAAAAAACATTACATTCCTTTCCTGTTGAGAAGCAGCGAGGAGGAGAAAAAAATAGGAGGCCTCGGTGTGAGACAGGGGAAAGAATCTGCTCTCCCATCCATCCATCCATCCATCCACCCACCCACCCACCCATCCATCCATCCTTTAAAGTAGAGGCACTGTAGCAGCTGTGAGGCTTCTTAGAGAAAGAGCTGCAGGACGCTCGGGTTCAGATAATCCCCGAGAGAAATGACAGGAGAAGACAGTGAAGGTACAGAAGGTTTGGATGCACAAAAGAAGAAGAAGAAGAAGAGAGGATGCAGGATGTCAATGGTGAGAAACAAGGGAAAAGGTGTGAGGAATGTAACAAACAAAAGAGAAACTGGTGAGGGGAAAATAAAAACAAAGAGTTTGACATCTAGCAGAGGAAGGAAACATAAATGAAGAAGATACAGAAAAGAGCTGCAGAGCCAGTGACGGTCGGCTAATCGGAGTTCCTGATGCACTCACATCATCTCTCTCCTCCCATCAAATATGCTCCTTTGCTGTCGTAATCCGCCCAGCCCTGCCAAGATGCCTATACACTCCGGATCGTATAGAAACTGACAATCCAGCCTTCAAACAGTTTAGAAGAAGCTTTGCGTTTCTTCACTGGAATATTTACCCCAACACACACAAATACTGTATGTGCAATGCCTTGCAAAGATCCTATATACCTCTAATCCTCAAACAGATGCCTCCTGAGTCTGGCCACAAGCTTGTGATTGTTTCTTTATGCTTTATGATTTGTTTTCTGTCTATATGCATGCACGGGCACCTGGTTGTCTTTGTTGCAAATGTGGAAATATGCATAATTGGTGGACGGTGTGGGGGTCCTGCAACAGTAAAAAAATAAATCATTTATAACAATTTTCCTGCATTTCCACACCACCTCAGCTCTGGGATTTATCCTCCACTACATCCCAAATAACAAAATCAACGGGGCTACTGCAAAATATGAATATCAATAATAACCACGTTTCTCTTAAAAGAGCCGACTCTTTGATTCAGCTCCCTCGAAGAGTGTCCCATCTCCACAGCCGAATCCTGTCCAATCAGCAAGCTAACGTTGTAGCTGTGGCAAAGTTAGTAAGTCCATCCATCCATCCATCCATCTGCAACTGCTCGACTTCTGTCTTCTGAACAAATTAATATAGACAGCAAAACATTCACAATAAACAAAGTGCCTTGGGAAGTAAAGTATAAGCTCTGATCTGTGATAAACCATTGATGTATGAATATAAAAATCCCCATGAATAAGTCATTCTGAATATTTTTCATAAAGTTGAATTTTAGTTCAATACAAAATCAAACTTGTGGCGTTGTTCTTGTTTGCCCACGGCCTCGTCGCCGCCTTGAACCTGCTCCGACGGGAGGTGGAGAGCACCTTCCTGTGAGCCGCCGGCTCAACCTCCGCCATGTTGAGAGCCGTTGAGAGGCAATAGAAATGCTCCCAATCTGGCATTCAGCACCTTTAAGGGATCTTGTCTGACACTTGGATTCATCTTGCACATCTATTCTGTGGAAAGACACTTATTTTATAGTGTCCCCTGCAGTTCTGCTGTTTTCTTGATCTCCAATAGACCAATAACATCTCTCCAAATATGTTCTTTCTTTTCCCAGAACAGGTGGCTGTGTTAGCAGCAGCCCACAAGAAGGTTGTTGAAACAGATGTTAGCCTAGGTGGGCTCCACTGGAGCAACACTCCATGTGTCTCTGAATCACAGAAAAGGCAATTCTCCCTGTTTTAGTGCTGTTTTATTTGTCTTTGAAGGAAATATGTTGCCTCATCTATATTTTAGCTGACAATATTGAACAATGGAGCTGTTAAAGACTCATTGCTGAGAGCACAGCACCACAGCACAGTTAACTTTTATTGCGGTGTTGGCTGCTCTAATCAGGCAGAAAACAAATCAGTTGTATTATATATTCATGTAAAGGTGTTACAAAATTCTACTTTACAGACATGACGATTGATTTCTGACATAAACAATACAGTAACATCATTTTCTTTGATTTTATTCACATTTGTTAATAAGCCTTTTTTCACAGCAGACATTTTGAGTTGTTATTATGGAAAGTGTAACTAATAACATTAATGATACCCAGTAAGCCATGCCACTGATCCGGCATGCCCAACAGCAGGGCCCTTGAACTGGGACACCTGGATATAATGCGGCCATCATTAATGGTATCATTGTGTGCTAAGACTGGTCAACATGTTTGCTCTGACCCAATGCTGTTGTTGAAGTGCTGGGAGACCCGGCCCTCTTTCAGAAAATAAAGTTTACATTGTTTTATCAGCTGCTTACTTCATGAATTTATTTTTATGAGAATTGGTGAAGAAGTCCACTGTAAAAAACACTGCATTACTTGTGCTCAGAGAGCCCAGGTGTTAAACCTGCTTCAATAGAATACAGTGGATTCTCATTGTGCTCTCTATCCGTGTTCATGTTGACAGTATTTATAAAACACTACCCCTCACAGGTTACATCATTATTATAATCATAATCATTATTTGGCAAATTGGAGGAGTATATTTGTACATGTATAGTACCAGTCCAGTCACACAGAAGTTCCTTAAATAGTCACACATTTTAATGGATTAATTTGTGTACATAGACACAAATTTAAAAAAAATGTGTGTGATGGTCAGCATGAAATCAATTCTTATAGCCTAATCCATGCAATTGTGAATGTGGGAGTATAAAGAGACATATCATAAAAAACTCCCTTTTCTCAGTACCAACCCACTAACTGTGAGATAAGACAACCAGTCAGTTTATTATGGGCTGTCTAGATCAGAAAACATGTGATTCAGCCAGCCAATCAGATGTGGTTCTCCTTCATATGTCACATGTAGGCTCATTAGAATATACAGCCCACAGCTGAGAGAGCTACCTTTGCAAAGGTGAACCATGTATTTCTCTCCAGCAATCAGAGCAGACTGGTCTTTATGTGGAGGGGGGTCTTAAAGAGACAGGCGCTAAAACAGAGTGTTTCAGACAGAGGGTGAATACAGGTTGTTGTACATGAGGATGGTTGGTAGTGTCAATGGGAAGAGTGGCATGTGTTGATTTTCCAGAAAAAGTCCATTTATTCAGATAGACCACAAAAGAAAAAACAAACCATTTCATTAGGTTTATCACTGAGAGCTCTCTGCAGTCTATTCATGAGGGAAAACCTTCCCTTCATTTCCCTGGAGAACGGGAACCACAGCGCAACAAGACCTTTTCTACCCGGTCACCTGCTGTCTGTGTCCAATCAGGGAGGATCTCTGCGATTAGTGCTACTTTCACCCAGGTGGCTTTAATCTCCCCTCATTTGGAGACAATTGGTAGTTAAATGTATCCATTTGAAAAAATATATATTAACCAAATGTACCCTGACAAGAGTATTCAGTAATATTTGTTAGTGAAGTGGAGAAGAAGTGAATATTCTCTTCTTTGGAACTGACTAACATTACTGCAGGAAAATGACAGGGAAGCACACTCAGGCAATTAAAGTCCCTGTCCCCTACAGAAAACCTGTGTGAGCAGACATCACAAGTCCACAGCTCATATAAACGTTGAAGAGATGAGCGAGAGGAATGAGCACCTTCCTCTCAGCATACAAAGTATGAAGCTGGAAATAAACTGATGATTTGTCCCCTTTAAGTTTCCATTGACCTCAGAGGACAGAACGTTGTCCAACTGATCTCCCAGGGATGTGAAAGTGTCAAAAACTGTCTGTGAATTGACACTTTATTCTAATTTGTCACAACCACGTTATGTTGAATGTGATTGTTTCACACCATTTAATCCTGTTGTGTTTTTAATGATGGTTAAACAAACTCCTTCAGGATGACACGATACTGTACTGTTCCTCAGATGCTTCATTCAACATTTAAACTACCCTGAAGTGTCGGTGAAGAGACTGCCACCTTGCTGCCACTGATCACACTTGAACTGAGACTTATAATATGCTTGTTCATGTGAGTAATGCAGAGCTGCAGAGGCTGGGACATTGTTAATGCAGGTCAGGATCGATGCAGGAGAGGCGGTTATATGATGGATGCCACTGTACACTGTTCGTTGTGTGCTGTACGCTGTACACTGTACGCTGTAAGCTGTACACTGTACGCTGTACACTGTTTACTGTTTGCTGTTCACTGTACACTGTTCACTGTACGCTGTACACTGTACACTGTAAGCTGTTCACTGTACACTGTTCACCGTTCACTGTACACTGTACACTGTTCACTGTTCACTGTACACTGTTCACTGTACACTGTTCACTGTACACTGTACACTGTACACTGTACACTATTCACTGTACACTGTTCACTGTACACTGTTCACCGTTCACTGTACACTGTACACTGTACACTATTCACTGTACACTGTTCACTGTACACTGTTCAATGTACACTGTGCACTGTTTACTGTACACTGTACACTGTTCACTGTACACTGTTCAATGTACACTGTACACTGTACACTGTTCACTGTACACTGTACACTGTACACTGTACACTGTACATTGTTCACTGTTCACTGTTCACTGTTTACTGTTCACTGTGCGCTGTACACTGTATACTCTACGCTGTATGAACAATGGCAACATGAACATAGTCCAGGGAGTGAAGGTATCATCAAGTGGGGGAGATTTTAATGAGGCTGCATTCTTAGAAAGCTATTCCCTGTCTAAACCGCATGGCAGCCATTAGCTCCAGTGGTATTTTATGAATATTGAATATGAAATTGCTGGCATAGCTCTTTTCTACACAATCAGTATTGTGTTCAAACAAGTAGGCTTGTGGTAAACAAGACAGGTCAAAATAGTAAAAGGACCAAAGCTAGTATGCTGTGGCCCCCCCGACTCTCTCAGCTCTTCACCAGATGTGGAGTCTAGATTAATAAGCTCCATTTATAATCAGGCCAGGTGTGGTCGCCCCTATTTCGGGGTCCTTTAATTAGGTATCTTGATGGAATATAGGAAGGAAGGGACGGAGGCTCTTATCGGCAGCTCCAAAGATAACTTCTCTCTCTTTCCTTCACTCTTGAACTCATCCTACTCTTCTCTCTCTCACACTCACTCTCTTTTGTTTCTCCTCCTCAAAGATATTATTCTCCAAAGGCCCTGCCACCAGAAGCTTTTAATAATCCCAAAGCAATTTACAGGGACTTTAGCTCAACTCATCTCCAGGTGCAGCTCCTCATGGGCCCAATAACAATCGCAGTAACCTCCTTATTCCCTCAACTTCAAGTATTGATTTGAAAGCAAGGCTAATAGGTGCAAGGAGGTCATCTCTGCCCTGTTTCTGTGGACTGTATGTAATGAAGTGCACCCAGATCAATTAAAGTGACATGCTGCAGTGGTGATACATTCAACTAATGGGAGCTAAAACACAAGCATGTTGTGATGTGATTTACTTCTTCTCTATTTATGTTAGCCTCTAGAGCCCCAGTATGCCTTATGAGGAAGCAGGGACTTCTGGGTAATGGAAAATGGTTTGTTGTGTGTTTTGAGATGAGCCAAGTGATAGCAGCAAAGGTGCTACCTACCTGGTAGACAGGTAGGTAGACAGGTAGGTAGGTAGACAGGCAGGTAGACCGGTAGGTAGGTAGACAGATAGGTAGACAGGTAAGTACACAGGTAGGTAGACAGGTAAGTACACAGGTAGGTAGGTAGACAGGCAGGTAGAAAGGTAGGTAGGTAGACAGATAGGTAGGTAGACAGGCAGGTAGACAGGCAGGTAGACAGGTAGGTAGGTAGACAGGCAGGTAGGTAGACAGGCAGGTAGACAGGTAGGTAGGTAGACAGGCAGGTAGACAGGTAAGTACACAGGTAGGTAGACAGGTAAGTACACAGGTAGGTAGGTAGACAGGCAGGTAGACAGGTAGGTAGGTAGACAGATAGGTAGGTAGACAGGTAGGTAGGTAGACAGACAGGTAGGTAGACAGGCAGGTAGACAGGTAGGTAGGTAGACAGATAGGTAGGTAGACAGGCAGGTAGACAGACAGGTAGGTAGACAGATATGTAGGTAGACAGGTAGGTAGACAGGTAAGTACACAGGTAGGTAGACAGGTAAGTACACAGGTAGGTAGGTAGACAGGTAGGTAAACATGCAGGTAGACAGGTAGATGGACAGGTAGGTAGGTAGACAGGTAGGTAGGTAGGTAGACAGGTAGGTATGTAGACAGGTAGTAGACAGACAGGTAAGTATGTAGACAGGTAGGTAGGGAGACAGACAGCAGATTTTTCTCTTTTTTTTTCAGAACATTAATTTATTGATTGCTGTCAGGATTTAAAGAGAATTTCAACAAATATAACAACAACGTATTTGAACAACACGGCCAACCATATGTTTAACTTTCTAACCATGTTCATGTCTTGTTTCAGGTTAATTCATTAATTGGGTGTTAATTGATTCAATTGCCCCTGAAAGGTTCTGCTGCCCAAACAGAACAGGAGCTTATTTTTAGAGATTCGTGCAACTTGTATTAATCATTTTATGGTTTTATTTCAGGGTGGATGTTTTACTGCTCGTCTTTGAAAGGGCAAGGATTCACTTTGATGTGAATTATGATCCTCTCATTCATCTGTATGGCCCTCCAAGTCATCGACGTTAATGACACCATAATGGTCGTAAGATCAACTAAAACTTGTAACTTTCAGTCATGACCTTCAAACTCTGACTTTTACATTGCAAATAAAATATATCTCTAAGGTGGTGATATCATATCATCAGTGTCTTAAAACACATGCCTAAAAAAAAGGCAGAAAAGAATTGTGCAGCTGTTTCCATATTAATCATACTGGCATTGATATATGATATATCAGTCGGTGATGTGTATCATATGCACCTAAGATAGAAAACCCAAGCAGGTATAGCACCAAGCTGAGCTGACTACACCCATGTCACAAACACCGTCCATGGTGCTGATCCTGCTGTGCTTCTGAGAGGATACAGGCACAACATACGGGGGGGCTACGCAAGGGCTACGACGGGGATATGAGGGGCTACGCGGGGGCTATGCAAGGGCTAAGAGGGGCTGCGAGGGGGCTAGTAGGGGGCTACGTGGGGGCACGAGGGGGCAACGATGGGGTTACGCGTGGTCCAGCTGATGAATACAATCAGTTAGTGTCATACATGCACGGACAGGGTCTTACAACTCTGGAAAGTTATTATGACGACACTAATTTTATCTTACAGGTAAATGGTAGAATTACACTGTTCATTAGGTGATCTACCAGGAATGTACATATTGTATTTGACTGACCAGTTCAGTGAGTTGCTGGATGCATTCCATTGTGGCAAAAGTTGAGACAGTCTAAACCTTTTTGCGTGTCAACCTTGCACTATTTGTGGGAGCCCTCTGCCTTGGCACCCCTGCAGTGTCAACATACAACATGCTCTCATACCCAACTCGTCACATACTGCTACTTTGTCATGGCCCTTAGACCAGTGGTTCTCAAACTGTGGTACGCGTACCTGCTCTCCGTGGTGGTACGCGGAGGAATCTCTGAAATATTTTTTAAAAATTAAGAAGAAATAGGGCTAACCCATAAATCGTATTTTCATTGTCATCGTGATATGAACATGCGTGATGAACACATCACAAAAGGCTCTATGGAACGAATATATATATTTAGGGATGGTTAACACTTCTTCTTCTCCTCTGCTGCTCTGTCGGAGCTCTCCACTCACATCAACACACAGTCAGTCAGTCTGTGAACAGCTGATCAGAGAGGCCGCGGTGGAGACGGCTACAACTACTTCTTACTGTAAGTTCAATCAAACTTTGCAAGTATAAAGCCAAGATACGTTATTACATCTGTTCAACAAGCATAAACACGATGAAACTGTTAAACATGGAGGAAAGCAACGTTTCAATCTGCTCTGCCTGCAGTCTCTCATCCACCGCCGCTTTAGACAGGCACAGTTAGCACGGCAGCTAACAGCTAACTGTAAACATGTGTAAGTTATTGAGTTGAGTTGTGACTGACTTTAGTTCCCTGGTCAGCAGTGATCCAGTGTTCAGTGTTCAGGGAGTTTATTGTGAAGGAACGGAAGACATGAAGCGGTGATGCGCTGCAGACTGAACCTCCTGTTATTAATTTATTACCTTCAGAGCAGCGTCACCGGCTACACCAGCTAAAACTAAAGCTGGCAGTAGGCTGTGTAGTCTCACTGTTTAGGTTAGTTTGTCACATATCTTACTTGTAAACTGATCAGCTGGCTGAAACCAAACAGACCCTCTCTCCTCTATCAGCCCTAATGTTAGCTGAAGCAGAGGGAGGAGGACAGACGACAGAGGACAGGAGGAAGGACTGATACTGACTGATGTCTGTGTTCTTCAGTCTTTATAAACTTCACTCAGTATTTTCATGTCAGGAATATGATTTATTTTATTAACATGTTATTATTATTAATGAGTTTATATGGTGACTTTGCTGTTGTAAACATTACTGTTGGTGCTCTGGAAACAATATTTAGCCCAGTTATATATAAAATACAGTATATGTATAGCTAATATGCACTCTTCAATATTTGTTTATTTATCGCAAGTAATATCGTCATCGTAATATTGAACAGTGTTATTGGACATTGCAGATGTTCCTCATATGGTGCAGGCTTAGTGTGAGAGGCTGCCCCTCAAATAGTATGAGAGTTGTGTGGAAGAGTTTAAGTACCCGTTCTGGTGCTACCTCTTTGTACAGCGTGGCTGTGGCTGACAAAAGTCAACAATAAGTAATGTTCTTATTAGGAATAAATTTGCCTCCTGCGTGAACTGTACATTGCTGAATAGGGTAGGCCTACGCTACTGTATTTTAACATCGGGCATAATGGTGGTACTTGGAGAGACAAATATTTTCTGAGGTGGTACTCGGTGAAAAAAGTTTGAGAACCACTGCCTTAGACAACAATACCACTTAGTCAGGTTTAGGAAGAAAGTACATGGTACTAACACTAACACACGGGACATGAACACCGGTCTCCTGGATGAAAGCCTTGTGTTTGTTGGACCCAACCACCCCCCCTCCCACCCGCTCGATGTCTGTCTTTTTCACTCTTTAAACTACGTCACCACACTCCAAGTGCACTTTATCGGAGTGTTTACTGTTGTTATATTGTAGTTAATGGAAATCCCGGTGAATCTCATACCGGTGCTAAAGGGCAACTTGTGCGGTATCACATGCATCGGTATTTGACGCCCTGGGAATGGGAATGGGCTTCAACACAATGAACAAAGGCAGTAATAGGCACCACGCCAAGTCTGTATCATCCAGTATGGCATATGAAAAACATTCACTTCACATTTCTCCCAGCACGATGCACTTTACCACAAATGAAGTAAAGAATACAGAGATTTTAAATGTATTAATGCTGTGGCAGGTGATTGCAGAGCAGAATGGAATCTGTATCTGTAGATATGCATTTAGAGGTCCAGACCCGGTAACACTCGAGTATTTCTCTGTTCCCTCAGTCTCCTGTGTTGCATCATGCTCGCCTGATTAACGATTAAACACTTGACACTGCGTTTCTGTATCTCTGCACTCGGGTCGTCCTCATCTACGGTTTCACATCCGTAGTCATCCATCATTCTGAAAAACTGTAACCTAGCTCTTCAACCTCACCGACCCACCACTACTTCTGTCAGTACAAACTCATGCCTTGTTCAAATCCAGTGAATGTTGTAGTGAAGATCCCACATTTCCCAAATATGTGAACACCTTATCTATAATATATCTATGACACTGTCACACAGTTGGGATGCAATATTGTTTCCAACCAACAACTGCTTTAGGGAAAATAAAAGGGGAAAACAGGATATGAAGTTTGGCCGAACAGTTTTACCACATTTGTGTTTGTTTGGGTTGAAGATGAACAGTTTCTCCGGTCAGTCATTTCTTTTACTTTGGGTTCAGCTACCTGGTGCATAAATATTAGTTCATCCTGTCCTGTTGGGAAAAGCTCAACCTGCCATAACCACCAAGCCAAACCAAAGCAAACCAAAGCAGAGCACACCATGCATACAAATCACCCCACAAGGTTGAATAACAACCAAGTAGAAGGATAGGGGGTGACTGCCATCCCGCTAGCTCCTTAAGCTCTTGACTAACATTCATCGGGTGGTTGTGGCTCAGAGGTAGAGCAGGTCGTCCACCATTTCGAAAGGTCGATGGTTCGATCCCCGGTTGCTCCTGGTCACATGTCGATGTGTACTTGAGCAAGACTCTTAACCCCAAATTGCTCCCAAAGGCATAGTGTGAATGAGTATTTAGATTAGTATTTAGATTAGATCCTGATGGGCAAAGTTGGCACCTTAGCAGCCTCTGCCATCAGTGTATGAATGTGTGTGTGAATGGTTGAATGCTGATATGTAGTGTAAAGAGCTTTGAGTGGTCGGAAGACTAGTAAAGCGCTATATAAATGAAAGTCCATTTACCATCAGCATAATCACAGATAGTGTCATCAATATGAAAATGATTAGGAGTCTATGGAGAGAATGACTGAATATTGGTGCACTGATATTACTGTGAGGCTCTCTGGCTAACAGAGCCACTGAAGCACATTACTGATTATCTCTTTGATAGAGGGTGGAGATCATTCTTTATTATAACTGTGAGAGAGTCTTTCTGTTAGAGCTCCTCGTTATGACTCCAGCCAATCAACTCAATTGCTCTCATCGTCTAAAGTCCGATGTCTCAGTGTCAAAGATGCCTTTATGATGCAGTCAGGAGTGTAGATCGTCTTGGCAATGGGATGCCACGGATAACAGAGACACAGTGACGAAGGCAGTGAAATAAAAGAGAGTTAAGGGAAGAATTGAAGAAATACAAGGAAAACAAATGAAAGTAGAAGGAAGAATTAGAGAGACAAATGTCAAGAATAACTATTTTGTTACAAATACAACGGGTAAAATGTATAAGGAACCTAATTACTATCTTGGCAAATAAAGATAAGATGAGGAGATATTCAGCAGTGCATGAAGAAGACAGATATGCTGGTACAATATTATTTTAATGACAACTTCTCTGTTTTCTAAGAGTTTAAGTTCACTAAACTGAACATTCTTAGCATCATCGGATTCAAGGTTACTGTATAAAGTTATACCTTTTAGAGTTGTAGCTTTGGCAGCAGAATGCTAAAGCAGAGAGCGTTTAGCACCAGTCAAACACGAAGATGTCTTTAATGGTGTGTTTCTGTGGAGGTATCACTGCTCATACTAAATAACCAGCTCATCTTCTGTTTGTTTCAAATCATCTATTAAGCTAAAAGGCATCCCTTCCAAATTGTCTCACAAGGTCTTTCCAGACACCACTTCCAAAGAACAGCAAATGTGAAACCATTTCTTATCTATTAGCAATCCACTGATAGAGTGAATGAGGTTATTATTAGATTCCCAGGAAACAGACCGACTACTGAATATCACGTATTCATAGAGATGCTACTTTTGTAAACTGTAAACAATATGACATTGTGAAATGTCTGATGTCTGTAAACGTCACTCGTGTTGTATTGATGTGAATGTGCTGCTGCATACTGCCACCTGTGAGCCAGTTATAAACAGCCCCCCCCAGGCCTTCAGCCCTGAACCCTCAGGGACTTAACTGACGTCCCCTGGTAAATGGTGTGAGAGGCTGCAAGGGCTTCAAATGGTACAAATATGAATGGGACAGCACTTTGAGGCATCATATCACGTTACCTTGACAACACCAATTGTGGGTTTTTATTTTAAGTTTTTTACTGTCTTACTAGCCTCCTTGGTAGAGGTCGGGGTAGATGAGATTTACCCTGAGATGCTGAAGGCTCTGTACATTGTTGGGCTATATTGGCTGACACGCCTCTTCAGTATTGCGTGGAGGTCGGGGACAGTACCTGTGGAATGGCAGACTGGGGTGGTGATTCCCATTTTTAAAAAGGGGGACCGGAGGGTGTGCTCGAATTATGGGGGTATCACACTGCTCAGCCTCCCTCAAGTTTATTCTAGGGTGCTGAAAAGGAGGCTCCGACCGATTGTCAAACCTCAGATCCAGGAGGAACAATGCAGTTCCATCCTGGTCTTGGAACAGTGGACCAGCTTTTTATCCTTGCGAGGCTGTTGGAGGGATCATGGGAGTTTGCCCATCCAGTCTACATGTGTTTTGTGGACTTGGAAAAGGCTTAAGACCGTGTCACCTGTGGGGGTCATTGTTATGAGCCATCCTGTCCTTGTATAACCAAAGTGAGAGCTGTGTCCGTATACTCAGCACAAAGTCAAACATGTTTCCGGTGGGTGTTGGCCTCCGCCAGGGTTGTCCCTTGTCACCGATCCTGTTTGTGGTTTTCATGGACAGGCTCTCAAGGTGCAGCAGGGGGGGAGGAGAGTGTCCGGTTCAGTGACCTCAGAATTGCATCTCTGCTCTTTGCAGATGATGTGGTTCAGTTGGCTTCATTGAGCCGGGACCTTCAACACACACTGGGGAGGTTTGCAGTCGAGTGTGAAGCGGTCGGGATGAGAGTCAGTAACTCTAAGTCTGAGGCCATGGTGCTCTGCCAGAAAATCGTGGACTGTGCCCTCCAGGTGGGGAGTGAGTCTTTCCCCAAAGCGAGGGAGTTCAAGTATCTCTGGGTCTTGTTCACAAGTGAGGGAAAAATGGAGTGGGAGATGGACAGGTGGATCCCTATTTACCAGTCTATCTACGTTCTAACCCTCACCTATGGTCATGAGCCTTGGGTAGTGACCGAAAGAATGAGATTGTGGATACAAGTGGCTGAAATGAGTTTCCTCCGTGAGGTGGATGGGCTCAGCCTTAGAGATAGGGTGAGGAGCTCAGACATCCGGAGGGAGCTCGGATTAGAGATGCTGCTCCTTCTGATCAGATGCCTCCTGGACGCCTCCCTTCGGAGTTTTCTGGGCACATCCAACTGGTAAGAGGCCCCAGGGTAGACCCAGAACACGCTGGAGAGATTATGAACCCGGAGAAAACCCACGCTAACACGGGGAGAACATGCTAACTCCACACAGAATCAAGACGAAACCAAGTGTTGGGCGGCTGTAGCTCAGGGGGTAGAGCGGTTCGTCCTTCAACCACAAGGTCGGCTGTTCAATCTCCGACTCCTACTGTCTGCATGTCGTAGTGTCCTTGAGCAACCCCAGGTTGCTTCACAGCAGTCCACTGCTCCTGATGCTTAGGATGGGTTAAATGCAGAGGTCACATGTCATGTATGCATGTGATGATTGAAATACAGTTTGGTTGTTTTTAAGCATTTTACTGTAGTCTAGTAACTACATTGCCAGATAACAATAACTTTGAGAAACACTGTGATAGATTAGCTATTTGCAGCAGGTTTTAAATCCTTGCAGGTTGAGTTTGTTGTACGTCATCAACCCTGTCTCCTACAAAATTATGTTCCCATACAACTTAAGTGCATTCTCAGTTACGTTTTGAGGGAAATTGCGAATTACAGTCGCACTTCCATTTGTTCTGTTTTTTAAGCCATGAGCGATGACAGAAACAAACCCATTCATCTAACCATGAGTCTTTCTCTTCTCACACAATGGCCTCTTTGTGTCAGTGATTTTGATGGACTGAAGTTCACTTGAGGTCTGTCACTTGGTTAGCTCATGCGTTTACTCTTGGTCCACATTCATACAGGGTCAGCTAGCTTTCTAGCCAAACTGCACATCTCCTTTCTGTGTTCATACTCATGCCCTTTGTCTCTTTTTGGTGCATGCTTTTAGGGTTGAAGAGAACTTTGTGTCCAATTTCCAACCAACTGAAAAGCCCAAATCATAAAAGATGCTTTTTTTTATCAAAGGCTGGCTGCCATTCCCATCATCTAAAAGATAAAGAGAAGTAGGAGTGGGCGTTCAGGGGTAAAGTATTTAAATGTGAATGGATCTTTGTCAGGTCAAAATGCTTCCTCCTGATATGTCATCCACAGCCAAGAAGTGAGAAAAGAAAGTGAAAAAAAAGCCTTGCACACCATGCTGCCATCATTTCCCATCATCAGTGAGCTACAAAGGACTCTCCATCAGGTCAAACACATTTAGTTGTTCGGTGGCAGGCTCCCAGGTCCACATACTGTTTGCATTCAGCACGTCTAGCTGGATGTTCCTCATCATTCTGTGTTGTTTAAAGCCACTTTTTAAAGAACTAGAAGAACTTTTCATGTTCAGTAGTCATTCATTCTCACTCCTTATTTTTGATTGGCTGCAGAGCGGGACTGCATTGACTATAAAAAAGCTTCTTACATTTGAGTCGGTTTGATGTGTGAACATTCAGACTAAGCTAAACTGTACGTGCTCAAATGTGCTTGTGCACATGAATACATTTCCACGTTTGCAAATATATGCTCATTTGTGTGCGTGCTTGCATGATTGGGAGAATGTGCTACTTAAAAGTGTGTGTGAAACTGTGTGTGTGTGTGCTATTTTAAAGACCATTTTTATTTGACTGGGCGCTGATTTATGCAACCACATTCATATTCAAAGTGCTGCTCTTTGGTCTGTGGAACCACTCAGCCGTTGTGCTATCTTCCAACTGCAGCTACACTATAAAGTTTAGGACTTTACTATTGAATCTCTCTCCTGTAACAAGCTTAGGCCAGCTGCAGTCACAAACAGACGCCTTGCTGAAGAAATGGAATTACAATACTTTCATGTCTTTGATCTTTGATTTTTCTTTTGTGCACTTTTACTGAGATTTTATCATTCCTGACTCTTGTTTTCCTTCTTTTGTCTTTTTTCCTCTAATCTCTATTTATCCCACTCATTTTCCCCTTTTTCCCTCTCTGTCTAGAGATCGAGTCTCCGGTCCTCCTTCAGTGAAAGCAGGAATGTTTCTCCATCAGACTGAAGAGGACCTTGAGTCTATTCAGCACTGGCTCCTTTTCTGTGCTGACCTGTGTGGGAAAGACAGACAGAGGCCATTCACAAAGCTTTTTATTTGGCTCTATTAAAGAGAGCCTCTCCTTTCCCTCCTTCTCTTATTCTTTCTCTCTTTCCATTTTCTTTCTCTCTTTCTTCGCTGCTTGTTCATTCAGCGCAGCCCTTTCAGAAGGCTCGCTGCTCGCCTTCTCCCAAGCTCCCTCAGTCTCTCTCTCTGAATAAGGGGCCACCTTCCCTCTCTTCCTTTTCTTAGTCAATGACCTGCTTTTGTACTTGAGACTTTTCTGACGCCTCCGATAAAAGTGGCTATGCAGCAGGACAAAAAAAATATATATATATATATATATCATATAGTTAGTTATTAGTAGTTATTATCTAGTAAATCTGCTTTATATGAGGCTAAGTGAGGAAATTCCAGAAACAATTGTAACTGCAGTGGGCAAAAAGTGATTTATATCACCCTCAGGCAGATTTGCAGAAACTGATAAATTACTTTACACTAATATTTAAATGCAGCCAGTGTTGTGCAAGATCACACTTCACAAGAGCTAGCACAAAGTTCAGTTCACATAGATTCAAAACAACTAGTTCATGTTCATTTATTCCACTTTTTTTCTCTTAAACTGGTCGAATGGTCAGACAAAAAAGGCTGGTATTACCCACATCGCCAGGTGTCAAGCTGGACTCTTCACTGTCCTGATGCACACATAAAATCTGTCCGTCAAACCTCATTCTTGCCCCTGAGGAACATTTCACGACTGAGACCATGCCTGAGCAAACGTGATGCAGAAACACTGGTTGTGACTTTCATCAGCTCACACATTGACTATTGCAACTCTCTCCTCGCAGGCCTCCTAAACAAAACTATCCAGAGACTACAATATGTCCAAATCAGGGCCGCCCGGATCCTCACCAGAACTCGTAAATCACAGCACGTCAGCCCAGTCCTACGCTCCTTTCACTGGCTCCCAATAAACCATCGGATCATCTCCGAGATACTCCTCCTGGTCTTCAAGGCAATAAACTGTACCGGTCCCACCTACCTACAGGAGCTCCTCACCCCGGACACTCAGGTCTGGCAACTCTAACCTCCTCAACGTGCCACGGACTAAGCTGACAACCATGGGGGGGATCGTGCCTTCTCGTCTCTGGGGCCACGTCTGTGGAACCAGCTCCACGGAACAATCAGGGCCTCACACTCACTTGCTGTTTTTAAATGTAATCTTAAAACTCACCTGTTCCTTCTAACTTCCCCCTGGGGTTTTGTAATCACTATGACTTTACAGTATGTTTTAGTTGCTTTTAACCTACGTCAGGAAGTAATTTGTCTATAATTTTATTTGTCCTATTTTGAGGCTTTTAATCATAGGTTTCTTGTATAAATTGTCTTAACGCTGTATTGTGATTGTTTTTGCCCTTGTTGTGAGGCACCTTGAGATTCTGCTGTATTTTAAATTGTGCTATATAAATTAAATTTGTTATTATTCTAATTATTATCACAAAATAGAAAATAACAGCGAGCACATCTCCAAATCTTGAACAGTATTGGGTGCCAGGTAGCGGTAAGAACTGAAAAAACAAATCACCGGCACTCACAGATAAAGAGTCTTTTTTGGTTTATTCTGGGCAATCAAACGTAAACGAACGCGTTTCAGCTCTAAGCCGTCATCAGCGTGATCCAACAAAACGTAATGTCAGTTTAAATAGTTCAGGTGAGACACAGACACCAATCAGGAAAGGGACTACATAATTAGCTAATGGTGCTCATCTGTGGCTGCACCGTCAAGACACATCCTCTCGCAACAACAGAGGCGTGGCCAAAAACAGTCAAAGACAACCAACAATATCATGAAAGAAATTTATACATATGTTGAAAAGCCCACATGGCAAAAGCCATTCCATAAAATGTTGACACACTCATCAATAACACATAATTGATATACATTTTCTATAGCCTCTATTGAGGAAAGACATACAGTACATGAATTCTATTCTTACAAACTGCTCAATATAACCTCATGAATGCTCAGTGGCTCGTGGGCTGAAAATAACCAGCTCTAAAAAAGAGCACAGAAAAATCCAGAAATAGAGGGAATCAATCGCGTGTGAAGTAGAATTAAGAGCTATGGCCCCGTAAGGTAATAAAAACCTTTTTAATCTGTACAGTGAAATTACCATAGAAAAAGATCATAGAAAAATGAATAAGGATATCATAGGAAATATAGTAGAAAAATGTGTTAAGATAACAAGAAAGATATGTAGAAAAATAGATATGCAGAAAAGTGTATGCTAAGATATCACAGAAAAATGTCAACAAGAAATATACCAATATATCATAGAAAAATATCAACGGAAAATATCATCGGAAAATAAATAGAAAAATATCATCAAAGAATGTCCTGAGATATCATGGAAAAATATAAAAAGATATAGTAGAAAAATATATAATGTCAGGTAAATACAAATACATTACAATAATAAGTACAACTACAAAATCCATATGAAATATAAATAGATCATAAGAAGCAACTTAACAGCAGTTCTTCATTCAAATCCTTCGGGCTTTCAGTGTGTAATGTTTGAATCCAATGTGCTTCTCTCTGTAGCAGAAGTCTGTCCCTATCACCTCCCCTTTTCAGAGGATGGACCAATTCTATGCCTTGAAACTTTAGGGAACACACATCATGGCCCGCAGAGTTGAAGGGGATTTGTCATCTTTATTCCTTATATTACTCTTATGTTCAAAAATCCTCCTTTTTAACTCCTGTTTAGTTTTGCCTATATATGCTAACCCACAAGGACATTTCAAGAGATAGACTACGTATTTGGTTCTGCAAGAGATCTTCTTCTGGATATAGAACTTTTTACCAGTGTGGGGATGTAATAACCATCTCCTCTAATCACAGCGCTACACTGGGCACAGTTCAAACATGGGAAATCCCCACCTGATAGGTTAGACAGGAAATGTTGAGAGGTTCATAACAATCAGCCCTGACTAAGGTGTCCCTAAGATTTCTGGCACGCTTATTAGCAAAGATCGTCAAATCTTTAAAGGAATGGCCTATTACAGGGTCACTGGATAGAATGTGCCAGTGTTTGAGAACACACGTCTTGATCTCATTGGATAATGGTGAAAAAGTGGTAGCCAACACAAGTTTTGAGTCCCTCGTAGGAGGAGATGTAGGGACTAACACATTGGTTCTGTCTATGTTCACCACTTTATCCAAACTGTTCTTGATGACATGGTCATCATAGCCTCTATCTGTGAAACGATTACACATATCACTGGCTTGATCTGAAAAACCTTCATCACTGCTACAGATTCTTTTGGCTCTTAACAGTTGACTGTATGGAAGACCTTTCTTCAAACCTGGAGGGTGGTAACTTTCGAAGTGTAAATGTGTATTTCTGTCAGTTTGTTTTCTATAGACACTAGTATGGAGATGTTCTGTTTTCTTTACAAGTACATCAAGGAATGACACAGAATCTCTGCTAAACTCTAGTGACAATTTTATAGTTTGCATCCTGGAATTTAGTTGTGCGCTGAAAGCCTCCAGTTGGTCTACAGTGCCAGAGAATATGAAGAAGATATCATCTATGTAGCGAAACCAACATGTCAACAGAGAGAGAAAAGGGTTGTTATGATACACATAATCATCCTCAAATTTTCCCATAAATAAATTGGCATTATTTGGGGAACATGCACTGCCCATACTGACTCCTGAACACTGCAAGTAAAAATAATCTTTGAAATTAAAATAATTCTTGTTAAGTACCAGCTTGGTAAGTTCTACCAAAAGACCAGTAGGGGGAGTTTGATTCTCTCTCAAGTTTAAAAAGTGATTAAGTGCTTTTAGACCCTCTGTTTGAGGAACATTAGTATAAAGGCTTGTAATGTCCATAGTACATAATAAATCTGTCTTCTGAAGTCAGTGGTGTCTTTGAGATAAGAATGAAGCTGATGAACAAAATGTTTGATGTGTAAATCAATAAATTGTGATATAGGTTCCATAAAGGACTGATTACCTGCTACTATAGGGCGCCCAGGTACTGGTACAATGGTTGATTTATGAATTTTAGGGTGTGTGTAAAAAATAGGTCGCACTGGGTGCTGTTGCAACATAAAATCAAAATCATTTTTTGATATCGGCTGTGGCTCAGAGGGTAGAGCAGGTTGTCCACCAATCGGAAGGTTGGTGGTGGTTCGATACCCGGCTGCTCTGGGTCACATGTAAATGTGTCCTTGAGCAAGACACTTAACCCCAAATTGCTCCCGACGGCATAGCCATCGGTGTGTGAATATTTAGATTTATTGTATTTACTAGATGAGATCCTGATGGGCAAAGTTGGCACCTTAGCAGCCTCTGCCATCAGTGTATGAATGTGTGTGTGAATGGGTGAATGCTGACATGCAGTGTAAAGAGCTTTGAGTGGTCGGAAGACTAGAAAAGCGCTATATAAATGCAAGTCCGTGTACCATTTACCATATCAATTGATGTTCTGAAGCATAGCTGAGAAAATGTTTAATCTCTTCAGCAAATTGCAGAGTAGGATCACAACTTAGATGTTTGTAAAAATCACTTTTTCCAAGTTGATGCAAGATTTCTGTATCAGAGGATTCCTTATGTTGAACCACCACCTTTGTGGTGACAACCATCCTTTGTCAGCACTCCTTATAACAATAGACGTATCACTGGACAAACTATCAAGGTACTTTCAGGTTTCAAATTAGGTGTAATGCACATCGGTTCAACAGATGTGGAAGAGGCCTGCTGTATGTGTGGGAATGGGGACATTGCTCTTAGTTTAACAGATCTAAAGAACCTAAAAAGTTCAACCCTGGTTTGAAAAGAGTTAGCTGTCTTAAAAGGAACGAAAGATAAACCTTTAGACAGTACCGACAGCTCATCAGGAGTCAGGGATCTGTTGGAGAGGTTAAGGATGTTCAAGTCCTCCCTCGGCGTCTGCCGCCGGTGCGGTTGGTGCTTCTTGCCTCCTCTCCGAGTGGGGCGCCTTTTGCGGTGGCTCCGGTAAAGCGGCGGGGCGCATCTAAAAAAGAGGAATGTGGTCTGGAAGCAGCCGGTGGGCCGTCATTTCCTGAGTCCTCCGTAGACCGATCAGGTGAAGATGAGGAAAGATCTCGTCTGTGTGGAAGGCGGTGTGTACTGAACCGCCCCGTTGTCTGACCTGACAGCCACGTGTAGACATTGTTGTTTTTGTAGTCCGGTGTGTCCCTCCGATATTTTCTCAGTTTAACTTCTGAAATCTCCTTCTCATATATGGAAATCCTTTCAGAGCACCTAGAGTCAATATCATGGAGTTGTTGGGTCTTAGGTTTAGTTTTCATCTCTTTCTTTAGATCGGTGATTTCAGTTTGCATTTCAGAAAGTTCATCTTTGGAAATTTGAATCACCAACAGCATTAAGTCCAACGAACATTTGTTGAACACCTCGCACCAATTCTTGAAGAAATCCTTATTGTATCAACCCAGTGTAGGTTCTTTGTTGATTCTGAGTCCCCCTGGGGATGCGTTTATTGCACCAGTACTGGGACAAAGTAGAGCCATGAAGATTCATACGACTCTTTTTTCATGAGGTGCTCCAGATGCTTAGCTGAAGAGAGTTCAGAGTCAAACACGGGGCAGGGAGCATCTTGGGGAAACAGCATGCTATCAGTATATACTAGTGTAAAACAAACTGACAGAAATACACTTTTACACTTCAGTAGTTACCATCCTCCAGGTTTAAAGAAAGGTCTTCCATACAGTCAACTGTTAAGAGCCAAAAGAATCTGTAGCAGTGATGAAGGTTTTTCAGATCAAGCCAGTGATATGTGTAATCGTTTCACAGATAGAGGCTATGATGACCATGTCATCAAGAACAGTTTGGATAAAGTGGTGAACATAGACAGAACCAATGTGTTAGTCCCTAAACCTCCCCCTACGAGGGACTCAAAACTTGTGTTGGCTATTTTTCTATTTATTTTCCGATGATATTTTTCGTTGATATTTTTCTATGATATATTGGTATATTTCTTGTTGACATTTTTTTATGATATCTTAGCATATATATTTATGCATATATATTTTTCTACATATCTTTCTTGTTATCTTAAAACATTTTTCTACTATATTTCCTATGATATCCTTATACATTTTTCTATGATCTTTTTCTATGGTATTTTCACTGTACACTTTAAAAAGGTTTTTATTACCTTACGGGGCCATAGCTCTTAATTCTACTTCACACGCGATTGATTCCCTCTATTTCTGGATTTTTCTGTGCTCTTTGTTAGAGCTGGTTATTTTCAGCCTACGAGCCACTGAGCATTCATGAGGTTATATTGAGCAGTTTGTAAGAATAGAATTCATGTACTGTATGTCTTTCCTCAATAGAGGCTATAGAAAACGTATATCAATTATGTGTTATTGATGAGTGTGTCAACATTTTATGGAATGGCTTTACCATGTGGGCTTTTCAACATATGTATAAATTTCTTTCATGATATTGTTGGTTGTCTTTGACTGTTTTTGGCCACGCCTCTGTTGTTGCGAGAGGATGTGTCCTGACGGTGCAGCCACAGATGAGCACCATTAGCTAATTATGTAGTCCCTTTCCTGACTGGTGTCTGTGTCTCACCTGAACTATTTAAACTGACATTACGTGTTGTTGGACCACGCTGATGACGGCTCATAGCTGTAATGCGTTCGTTTACATTTGATTGCCCAAAATAAACCAAAAAAGACTCTTTATCTGTGAGTGCTAGTGATTTGTTTCTTCTATAATTATTATTACTTCATCAAAGTTAATTGTAACATTTTGGTTGTCTAAAAATGTCTTATTCAGCGTTTGGTTGTACTTAGCTCCACCCTCGTGTCACTTCTGGAAAACAAAAAAAAACACAACATAGCGACAGCCTAAAACCAAGATGGTAACGGCCAAACTCTGAACTCAAGGCTTGAAAACGACTGTCTACAAACCAGTGGGTGTCGTCACGGTGACTACGCCCACTTCTCCTATACAGTCTGTGATTCCTTCGCAGCAGAAATGCAGCAATGTAGTGACTACATCCCAAAATAAATACATTTGAGCAGACAAACCTTATATGCTTCAGTTACCACCAACTCTCTGAAGACGCTAATAATTTCACTTTTAACAGTGTGTGGCTACTGGCGCTGATCATAGTGAAATGGACTGTTTTTGCAATGAGGCACATTTGCATGGAAAGGACCAATTTGAGCCAACTGTCTGCATATTACCTCATTTAAATATGTGCAAATAGAGCACCATGAGCACCAAGACACTATTTGCTTGGTAGCATGCTTAGCATTCCACCAATTACAGCTTCTTTTTATTTTATTTGTGCAGGTTTAGCGGCCGTAAAAGCTGCTCAATCCTTTTGTGAATCCAACCCTGAGTACAAATGAAAACAGTGTTGAGATACATTCTGAAAAAATGGAGACTCCATCACCTGATGAACGTGTCCCCTTTGCTAGCTTCAGTAGCTCGCTGTAGTGCAAATCACACCAAGGATACAGGTGTCCTGCATGCACTCTAAAAAAGGATTCATGGGGTCAGTAAATCACCCTTAAAATAAATACGTTTTTCAGCAAAAATAAATTAAGTTTGTTACATGTACTTGTTTTAGTAAGTTGAAGACTTAATAAAATAAGTCGCTCAAACTGAAAAATGAACAACACTGTCTTTACTTAAAAAATATATTAATTTAGAATAAATACTAAGTTAGTGTAACTTGTATCTAGTGAGTTAACGCACTCCAGGTTGGAAGTGGTTAGGGATAGGACAAAGAGGTCATGTGACGGTTCGAACTAGCCAATCAGAGCACAGTAGGGCGGGACTAGACGGACGACTCTCGGAGACATGTTCGCGCTTGTTTTTTGCTGCCAAACCGCATCTATCAGAGCAACAGGAGTTTTACCTGAATATCATCCAAGTTACTTGGTAAGTAATTCATTGTTCTTTGTTTCATTCACAACATGCTTACTGCATCAGCACACACTGTAGGCAGTCGTTTTCATGCTGCACTAAAGGGAAGAACGAAGTCCTGCTAGCTAACGTTAGCTAATGTTAGCTAGCATTAGCTAACAGTGTCTTCAAAGTCTTCTTTTATTCTCACATTTTAAACCATGTGAACTTGTACATTGTTAGTTGTAACCCTGCAAAGGTAAATGGATGTGTTTACTTTTGTTCTAATTTAAAGTTGGCACTGGGTTGATAAAGGTTTGGTCAGCAGCTCCATGGGTGGGTTGTTTGACATTTTACTCGGTATACTTCAGTTTAATATCAATTTTGGTTAATTGAGCTGCAGCTAAAAATTCAGTAATGGTGTCTGGGAAGCAGACATCACGTTGTGGAAACGCCATATAAGCAGGGCATGACATTAGCACAATTCAGCAGTGGTCAAGAGAGTCACTCTTACTATTGAGTTACTATATTATCAAACCCTCGTAAATGGACACGCAAGTGTACCGCGCGTTCATGCGTGGACGGGTGCACCTGTGGCGCATTTGAGCAAGGAGTGGGATCAGAAAGAAGGCAGTAAGTAGTAAGTTTAACTAGCCACTTTGGCGGGCTGTATATTAAAGCTACAGTATATGCACGCAGCCTCATGCAGAGTACATGGTATGTAGATTGATTGTCACCAGTTAGCAGCATGTGCTAAGGTTAACACAACAAGCGGATTGGCGTGTGAGAGAACGGGACGTTGTGTCTGCGTTGCTTTGGGAAAGTGTTCAGTGTTCTACAGTGTACAGAAGTGTTTGAAATGTGATTGTTGAAAGAGGAGATCCCGTTTTGTTCATAGTCTTAATGAGTGAAAGGAAAATGTAAAACCTCAGAAAGAAAGAGAATAAGCATAGGCCTATTTCTCAAAATGTTTAACTATTAAATGTATATACAGTAGCTTATTTAATTTTTATATGGATTGAATCACACTTTTAAACGTTATTTTTAGGTTTTGAAAAAATCAAATTATATTTATTACAAAATGTTGATTTGAACATAAAGGAAGTTATTCTTAAAAATATTGATATTCTGATTTGGTAAAATGTGTGAGAGACTAGTAGAGGAAGCAACTGAGTTAGTGTTAAACCCTGTAATCCTCATCTCTTTGATCCACCAGTTTACCCTGATGGAGTCACAGGTCATGCAAAGTTTAGTAATGGCTGTATGAAAGGAAATAACTGTTTTGTGTTTTCTCTAGATTCTGCAGGGCCTGGACTACCTTCACACTTGGTCAGTGTAAAATCATCCAAGCCTGAGAACATCCTCCTGCGTCTGGAGGAGCAGTCCCACAAAGTATCTGCAGGGGAGAACAGCACCTCCTCTGCACTGAAGATTACATTTTTTCAAGAGCTTAGTTTTTGGGTAATTATCAGTGTTATTATTCTGTTCTACTTTTGAATGTTTAGGGGGTGGGAATGATGTAAATCTAACTGAGGTGATGTACTCTCTTATACAGATGCTCAAATGGGTCATCAGGCCAAACTTAGAATCGTACTCAAGGACCATGACATACGGAAACTGGATTTACCTCATGGAATCCCTGGGACAGTGGTTGAACTTGAGTCTATTGTGAGAGAGACATTTGGGCTTGATGGGAACTTTACTTTGCATTATCAGGATGCTGATTTTGGAGAGGAATATTTTTCTCTCACCTCAACAAATGACATCAAGGACAAGGACACAATCAAAGTGGTACACATTGTTGAACCTCCCACAGTAAATCTGACGTTTACTGATGTGGACAGCTCCTTCGAAAGTGCATCAGACGTCTCCGTCCATGCAGCTTCCTCCGTCCATGCTTCAGAGACCTCCGTCCATCCTTCTAACAGCAGTTGCTCATCTGGACCGCAGGATACCCTGATTCTTTCATCACCTGAACACGTGACTCAGCGTTCTCAGTGTTGGCCTATTGAATTTCCAGTACCTCGCTTTGCCTACGGCACAAAGCTTGTTCTTGCATCTGGAAATGAGGCTTTCAAGAAGGATGGAGTTCAACTCAACTTTACCACGATCCTTCCAGACATCCTTGAGAAATTGGCTGAAAGCATCTTTCAATATGTTGCCTACCCGACCAGTGCGCAGTTTGCTAATGTTACTGAGGCGCTGATTCAGAAGCATCCTTGCCTTAAAGAACCAGGATCATATAATGGATGCTACGGATGGCAACAAAGACTTAAATATAAAATGGGCAACTATAGATCTAAACTTAGAGGGCTCGGGTGCCCTGAGATTGATGTGAACTCTCTCTCAAAAAAAAGAGCACATGAGAAGGCATCCGCAAAGAATATAAAAAAGCCAAGAAAGGCAGAGGTAAACTATTTACCCCCTCACCCACAAGGAGAAACAGAAGGAAGCTTGGAACATCAAAGAGTGGAGCGCCTTAATGAAGTTAAGAAAAGGAACAACTGTCAGACCATCAGCGAAAAAATGGCAAAGACATTCTCCAGTCGCAGACAGGAAGTTGTCAATCTAGCACCACCAGTCAGTGACTTCAAAGATCGATGGCCTGCTGTTTTTGATGCAGCACAGGTGAGTATTTTTGCAGTATGACTTGTATGCAAGCGTCTACATCAACAAATTGTGCCTTTTATTTGTGCTTTATTTTAAACAGATAAACGAAAAATTCAGAAGGATCACCACTGCTAACCTGGAAACAACGTTCATGGCAAAACTGGACCAGTACTCCCCCAAAATAATGACTTTGGCCTCGTCAACAGGGGGGGCTGCAAAAATGAAGATCCAGCGGATAAGGAACATGCTGCTAGAGGTATGTATGAATGTTGGTTGGTGACGAAAGCTGCCATCATATACTTCACCTGACGTATATGGTACGTATTAGAGCAACCAATAGCAAAATTCAATTGCAATAGCTGGGTTTCAACCAGTATAGGGCAGTAACTATGCATATTTATAACACAATATATAGAATTCAAATACTTTGCACTAAAATGTCAAGATTTGGACCTGAATCCATCAATGGCACTACTAAATACACACACACACATTTTTTTTCTCCTTCACAGGATGATTCGGTGGAAAAGAGGAGAGAGGTCGCTATCCGTTGCCTGGTAGTGTGTCTCCGAGAAAAGGAGGAGGATCTCTTCAAAGAACACTTGGTAGGTAAATCAGATGCTTAAGCTTTGACACACTGTACTTTGTGTTATACTCAAACACATTGCAGTGATGCTGGTTTTGAGTGGGTCCCCAATAAAATTTGTGTTTTGAGTGGGTCCCCAATATTTTTTTATTTTTTTTATTATGGTTATATTCATGTATGTTGAAAATGTATCTGAAAATTAAAAGAAAAAAATCCCAAACCTGAAAACGTAATTTACAACACCATAGACAGGATATGTATCTTTATATACAGTTTATAATACTGTTTTTAAATGTGATGACTTGTTGAATGTTTGATGAATGATTGTTTATTCTGATCTACTTATTCCAGGATGGTGAAGTGCAGGATACTGATGAAGTGATGAAGGTTGTCGTCACCAGGGGTGCCATAATGACTGATCCAGCCAGTGCAAGGATAGTGATCGAGGGAACAGAAGTCCTGGAAAACCTGGATGTGGCAAGAGCTTGTGCCTTGTTGATGGGGCTGATATACACGCTCAACCTCAGCTACCCAAAACAACTGATGAAAACTTTTGAGGTATTTAAAAAGATACTTCTCGAACTAGATGGACAGAAAGCCAGCCCGAAGGTAATGTCGCTAAAAAATAAACTGCTGTCTTAAAAATGTCAAAAAGCAGACCGCTGTCCTCAAATTCAGCAGGAAATTGTAAGTTATGTATGTAAATTTTGTTAACATACAGCTTGCCTACATCAGCATATCACGTTCAAGGCTCAAACTGCCTCTGTAATTTGTAAGAATGTTTATTATATAAGGGATAATGTAAAGCCGGTCATTGCTGTGAAAGAATCCCCGACAGGGCAATGCTGCACCCCGACGTGAAGCACCCTGAAGGGGATTCTTTCACAACAATGACCCGCTAGCTGTACATTATCCTGCTTATTACACGGCTACTTACTGAAGAAATCAATATTTTCACACAAACGGTCTGCTATACATAGCAACGGTCTGCTATAAAGAAATTACAGAGCACAGAATGCGTATTCAGAATCGAGTATTCAACACAGCCGTGTAATAAAGACATGTTAGGACCTCCAAAAAGTGTTTTCATAGTTGATTTTGTACTGGGATGAATGAGGAAATGTGTTTGTACTTATTTCCTGTGCAGTGATTACATCATCGTCATTGTCTACAGTGGCAGTTTGTTTGAAAGACATTATGTGGACATTGGATATTCACGCTGGATATTTGTTGACGCTAAGTTGCCAGTTTATTGGGTCTACCTAGCTAAAAGTAATGCAGTTTTAGTGTGGTGCTGATTACACTTTATGATCATTTCGGAGGATGTTTGTGATGTTGAACTAATATTGTGTTATACTGAGGTGTTTCTTATAATCAGTCTACCCTCACTGAGATAGATGGCATGGACACAACATTAGAATCAGGAGGATTTATTGGAGGACTGCTGTGTTAAACTGCATTAGTTTAAGCCAGGTGTATCCAATAAACTGGTAATTGAGTGTATGTTGTTTAAATTCAGTTCTGATGTTTGTATTATTTTTCTTTTTGAAGTACAAAGTTGTGAGTGAAGAGCTGCTGGATACATTTCATGATATCTTTTGACAAATTGTTTCCTGGTGAAAGTTTTGGTTACTGTCCTGATCTCATTAGAAATGAGGAACATTGGACATGGTTTTGTGCACACACCATGGTATAATAAATGTTCATGGTTAAAAGAAGCTAGTGGACAAAGTGTTTAAAATGTCTAAAATAAACTGTTTGATCATAAAAACTGAAACTGAAATATGTTATTTATTTTGACTTAAGTGAAATGATTTACTAATACTCAAAAAAATTAAGGTAACAAATTGCATGGATCTTTTCAAGTATTTCCAACTATGGCATTATTGACTTACTAATACTCAAAAAAATTAAGGTAACAAATTGCATGGATCTTTTCAAGTATTTCCAACTATGGCATTATTGACTTACTAATACTCAAAAAAATTAAGGTAACAAATTGCATGGATCTTTTTAAGTATTTCCAACTATGGCATTATTGAGTAAATCCTATGAGTCTTTTGTAGTCTGACTAACCCAATTGATTAAGTTCAACCAACTTGATTTACTTTGACCTCTAAAGGCTTAATTAAGTTCAACCAACTTAATATCAACACAATGTTTGGATTAATATCAAGTTGGTTGAACTTAATCAATTGGGTTAGTCAGACTACAAAAGACTCATAGGATTTACTCAATAATGCCATAGTTGGAAATACTTAAAAAGATCCATGCAATTTGTTACCTTAATTTTTTTAAGTTGAGCCAGTGGATCTTTTTTTAGAGTGTGGGTCCAGATTCACAAACACAATTGACTCAATCAAACCTGCAATTATCTCTCAATCATTTCCAGATCCAACCTGACCTCAATGCAACTGTAGAGCTCACTGTAGGGTCGATATATAGATAAATGGCAAAGCTATGTGCACCATAACACAGTAATAACACAGGCAATGGCACCCTCTGTTTTAACTTGTGTTTTTGTTCCAAACTTAAGCATCACTAGTTATTTTAATCTTCCAACACTACTCAGGGATTTAATGGTAATTTACTTTCAATGCACTAGTGAGCTGTTCCAAAGATTCTAAGTTGGAAATAGCAGCCTGCCCTCATTCCCAGGGCATCAAATACCGAGGCTTTGTCACGGCTGTCGGCACCTGGTACCGCTGTACAAGGCAATGCTGCACAAGGCAATGCTGCACAAGCAACGATGCACAAGGCAACGCTGCACAACGCTGCACAACGCTGCACAAGCAACGCTGCACAAGGCAACGCTGCACAACGCTGCACAACGCTGCACAAGGCACCGCTGCACAACTATTATGTAAAAACATCTGCGGCAACAGTAAACGCTCAGAGAAAGTGACTGTGGTGACGTAGTTTAAAGAGTGAAAATGGGAGTGGAGGTGGATGGGTCCTACAAACATCCAGGAGAGCGCTGTTCATATCGCGTGTGAAACCAACATGTTTGTCTTTGCGTTCACAACATTAAGTTTCACTTTCACTTTAAAAACAGTCATTTTGACCCAAACCATGATGTGTTTTCCTAAACCTAACTAAGTGGTTTTGTTGCCTAAACCTAATTAAGTGGTTTTGTTGCCTAAACCAAACTAAGTGGTTTTGGTGCCTAAACCTAAGCAAGTGTTTTTGTTTGAATTCACAGCATTAAACACGTGATTACTGCGACCGCAGTGGAGCGTCATAGTGTGACGTGCTGGGCTACCCAGTGAGTTAGAAAGTGAAAGTGTCAGTATGGGACGAATTGGAAATATAGTGGCTGACTTTTTTATTAACTTTAATTGAATCTCTAAACCTCATTTTGGAGATCTTTCTTTTGTTTGATTGTCTTTCCATGTCACTTTTAGTTTACATTAAAGACATGTTTTAAATGATTCACTGTCTAACATTTAAAATCTCAACCGCCCCCCCCCCCCAACACCTCCATCACAGCTGTCCTCTACCTTTGCTCCAGTACCAGTCAACACGGGGCAGCTGAGGCTCAGACGGTAGAGCAGGTCGTCCACCACTCGGAAGGTCGGTGGTTCAATCCCCGTCTGCTCCGGGTCACATGTCGATGTGTCCTTGAACAAGACACTTAACCCCAAATTGCTCCCGAAGGACATAGCCATCTGTGTGTGAATGAGTATTTAGATCAGATCCTGATGGGCGTTTTTTCTATAGACAGAACTCCCTTCATTTATAAACACAAGGCTTTTATTCTGAAATATGAGCAGTCAGTGCTGTGGAAGTTGCAGTGACTTGGAGAGCTCCATGAATTAATAAAGTACAGGGTTTAAATCAACACTTCCTGCTTTCATTTAGAAATAAACGCCCTCAAGCATTTTTTCTGTGGACAGAATTCCTTCATTTGTTAACACAAGGCTTTTATTCTGAAATATGTACCGGACAGTGTTGTAGAACATGCAGTGACTTGGAGAGCTCCATGAATACATATAGTACAGAGTTTTAATTGTGGATTATTACTATTATTTACAAATTACCACACGTTTCTTAACCTTTCTCTGTCTAAAATAAATATAAATTATATTTATATTGAAATGAAATGGACATTAAAAGGCAAACTCTATGCAGAAAGAAAGGGCTGACAGCAGCAGCATAAATGCAGCCGACACGCAGCTGAAATGCAGCTGGTGTGAATGCCCGACGCGTGAATCACGCAGCCACCATGCCACGCAGCCGCCACACGCTCCTGGCGTTCCCTGTGTGTCCCGGGGCTGAGATTACTCCTCACACTGACATCATGTTGCCAAAACCAGGTATGAATCATATTTAGGACCACATTTAAAAAGACATATTTGCAAATATCACATTTAATGATATTCATTTAAAAATCAAGATAAAAATGACAATATAACCAAAACATCTGAGTTACTTATGGGGAGGGGTTAACTGTAGTTTACAAAGTAGACTTTACAGTCTACATGGAGAAGGAGAAGGAAGTGAGGAAGGAGAGGTGTTTGAAGAGGGGATTTAAAGAACAAACTGAGAGACATTGATATGATCTTTATCTAATGTCGGCGTAGTTTGTTTCTCTGTATTTAATCTCACCCAGGTGGCTCCGCAGAACACACACATATTCTTGTAGGTTCAAAGATTTGCAGTGAAACAAAAAGCCACACATCCCTCTCCAGGGCTGAGCAGTGCTAGCTTTGGAGCAAATATTGTTTTATTCTTAATTCTGCTCCCCCCCCCCCACACCCCTCCTTCTCCCACGGGTGGGCTCTAAGAAGGGGGAGATATTTGGAGGGATCTGTGCAGAGAGGAGAAAATGAGGACATATTCCACTGATCAAATGATTTTATTAATGTAAATCAAAAGAGAATAATTTAACATGTGCCTCTCTCACTAACGCTGTGCTGTGCTGTGCTGTACTATTGCTCCTCTTTCTTTCTCTCTTTGCCTTTGTCTTTGTCTGTCTCCGTCCCTCCTCTGACATCTATCTACCTCTGATTTCACCACATTAAAGACCACAGCTTCATTCTTTCTCCACTTCCTTTTCTTGCACTTTTCTTTCATATGTTTTGGCATTTACAACAGTTTCTGTTTCATTTTGCTTCATTCACCTTTTATACTTTTTTTGTAATGTTCAGCATTTTTGGATTTGATGCTCAGCTCTGGTGATGTTTGTGTTTGTTCAATCAATGATGGTCAGCACAAAATCAGTTTGTCTGTGAGCCACATAATTGTTAACCGGGATGTATAGAGAGCGACAAACACTACATAGGGAGAAGGTCGGGTTGGATGGGTGGGTCAAAAAAAAGAAGGTCTTTTTCCGAGGAGACAGCTGTTGGTGTCCCGCGTGAAACCAGAAGTCAAAGTTGATTTACTTGTCACGTAACTTCCGTATTTAAGTTGCAGCACTTTAACCCAAACCAGCATCTTCTCCTTAAGCTAACTAAGTAGTTTGTTGCCTAAACCTAACCAAGTTGATCTTTTCCTAAGCCTGAGTAGTTTTATTTAAGACTGGAGCAGAAATGAACATGTGCGTCACATGTTGCTGGATATTCGTGAGAAAAAGCACAAAAAATCCGTTGTTGAAAGTCGTGCTGAGCGTCATAAAAAAAGGGACATTTGTGTATGTGTACGGTGTTTCTGACTGTGATCAGCTGTGACTTTTGTATGTGATGCAACTATGTCATGTCAGGTGTATTGCTCAGGAAGCTCGGTGTGAGTCTGTGAAGTTGTTTGTATGAGCGGTTCTCCAGAAAGCTGCAGGCAGCACCACCACAGGCCAAGAACTCAGCCCGTTCTGAGGAGGCATGTTTACAACGGGCACTGCACCAGTTTTGTAACAACGGCTCGCCGTTACTAGATGTTAGTAACAGTTAATATAATTACTATGCACAAATGGTGCAAGGTTAAATAAACACACACATATGGTATTTGAACAGATGTATTTATTGATTAATTAATTGATGTATTGCAGTGGTGTGAGTCTGGCGTGCATGGCGTTTTACAGCGGGGACGCGAGGCGATTCCACCTCGTCGTTTGCCTGTAAAAATGGACCAAAATATGCATTAAAAGGCGCTTTGATGTACAACCCAGTAATGTAATGTTTGGTAATGAAGAGTATAATGATTAGACACACAAAGCTGGAATCAACATTAAAATGGTCATTTGGATATCATGCATGTACTCTGTCTGTTTCTGCTCCTAGGGTGTTCGGGCAAAAGCGTTCCCCGGGGCTCGCACACCAATAAATAGTTCCGGGAGGGAAACCCCAGTGGGAAGTGGGCAGAGGGAAGTTTGACTGGACTGTTTTAAATGTATTTATTCATGTACAATATTTATTAGAGATATTTAAGTGTATATTAATTAAGATTATATATATTTTTTGGTAGTGGTTTTATGTAAATAGATTTGTATATTTGTGTGTTGTATTTAACATACTGATTGGTATGTGATGGCAGCTGGGTCTTCAGAGGAGAGTCTTGAAGAGGAAACAGGCAGCGCAGATGGAATCAGCCGGGTTACGCCCGGGCCACACAGCGCGCTTCAGGCTCGCCTGACGGCAGCGTCACGTCGTGGCCGCGTCATGCCCACCTAGGGTGTTCACACTAGACGTGAGTTACCCACGTCTCGGGAGCGTCTCGGAGCTACCTGTCAGCTGTGTTTTTGCTGTTGCTGACAGCCCTTTCTTTCTACATAGAGTTTGCCTTTTAATGGCCATTTAACTTCATAATAAATGTGATTTATATTTATTTAAGACAAAAAAGGGTAAGAACTGTGTAGTAATTTGTAAATATTATTAAAAACAAGCAAATAAATTCATACATAAATATTAATATATAGCCCATATAAAACTCTTTTCTGTCAGTGAAGAGGGATTTATATATATATAAATCCCTCTTCACTGACAGTGAGGAGGGATTTCTATGGGCTATATATTAATACAAAAAAATAAATAAATACATTAGTAGTAAGAGAGAGCCTACAGCAATCCCTCTTCACTTTGACTGGCACAGTTTTAAACAACATTTCCAGGGGGTTTCGGGTTCCTGTTCTACAGCATTCCAGGTTGCGGCTTTTATCGAAAACGACTTAATTTACATCTGGGGCGGGACAGCAATTTACATTATAAATGCTGATGTTCCGACATCTCAGGCAACTTGGAGCTTTTCACCACCTTGTTGCTGAACTGCGCCTTGATGGAGAAAAACACCTGAAGTATTTCAGAATGATAAATATAAGTAAAGTGGGTTTTTTTTATTATTATAAAACAAAGCAAAATAAACAGTTTCGTTATTTGTTAACCTTTAGAAAACGAAAATTATTATTAAATATCTTTAAAAAATTAAATAACACCTCTAAAAGAAAGAACAATAAAGTTACGTGGTGTTTGTTGAGAGAGAGAGAGAGAGAGAGAGAGGGAGAGAGAGAGAGAGAGAGAGAGAGAGAGAGAGAGAGAGAGCGCATCGGAAAAATACTGCCCATCACCTAATGTTCTTATAACCTATTAACCCAGTCTATTATATTTATAGCATATGTAGGGTTTCTGCTATGACTACTACAGTGTTTACAAAATTAAAAGCCTGTACTATATTAACTTGATGGAAATCTGCAAGTACACCACTGCTTTATTTAGAGTATTTCAGAATAAAAGCATTGTGTTAATGAATGAATGATTCTGTGCACTAAAAACGCTAGAGGCCTTTTATTTTGAAATCTAGATAGGAAGTGTAAAATATTGATGGTCAGTGACATATTCTACAGATGTCTAGACATGGAAACTGTAGTAATCTTGCTGGTATGATGTTCATATACTGTCAATAGATCACCTTCACTGTCTGTTGCTGCTGGGAGACGCAGCCGAGAGGTAAGCGGCTGGCGTGAAAAATAGGCGAGCCTTCTATTCTATAAAATAGACGCACGTCTGACGTGCGTCTGACGTGCGTCTCATGCGGGCAGTGTGTCCACTCTAACCTGTTAACATGGATGCCGAAATAAAAAACAACACGCGACGTTGCCGTCACGCGAGCATGAAGCGCGCTGTGTGCTCCAGCCTTTAGACTGCACCCAAGAATAACACAACTGACAGCAGCACAGAGTCTCTCTCTCCTCTCTCTCCCTCCTCTTCTCTCCTCTCTCTCCTCTCCTCTCTCTCCTCTCCCTGTCCTCTCCCTCGTGTCCTCTCCTCTCCTTTCTCCTCTCCCTCCTCTCCTCTCCTCTCCTCTCCTCCTCTCCTCTCTGCCTCCTCTCTCTCCTCTCTCCAGCACACAGACAGGAGTGCTGCCAGGTCATGTTGTGGAGGTTTAACCCTGAACATGTTCAGTATGTAGGGGTGGGGGGGTGTTACAGTAGAGGAGACATGGCATATTGTTTACATCATAATTCATAATTTATCTGGAAAGTAAATGTGTGTTACACATTTCAACTTTTCAATGATTAGACAGAGGTTAGTCCAGGTGAGTTTACGTCATGTTTACCTGTGTCACATCCACATGGCAGCGCCTCTGTAAATAGCTGTGTTCCATTTCCCACAGTCCACTGCAGCCAGGTGGGTGCATTTCCACTGACCTGCTAAATATGTTAAGAGTCAATGACTTCACTGATGCTGTTTCCAGATCAGTGAAAAGTCAGCCTAGCAGGGAATGAAACACACACAATGACTGCACAACAGGCATATGCTACCATAGACAGGGAGGATGTGCTTCTAACTGCATTATCAGCCTGACCAACCTGTTAAGTTCACATTGGAAGTGAAACGCCCACCCACACATTTATCTCCCAATAAGCAGTCCATAATTAGCTGGTAATGTATTTTATATAATTCTACCAAGTTAAAGGGACTGTTAGTAAGAATCAGAAATTGCTTGTTAACAGCGACACCCGTGGCCGTTAAGGGGTCGTGCCGCGGCCCACGTAAAAGGCGTCAGGGGTCTGTGGCGTTGTCGGCAACCCATCCGACCCGTCTTGAAACACGGACCAAGGATTCTAACGCACACGCGAGTCAGAGGGCCGTGGCACAGTGAAAGTGAGGGCTGGCGCGCGCCGGCTCAGGTGGGATTCCGGCCCAGCGGGGTCGGGCGTACCACCGGCCCGTCTCGCCACACCGTCGGGGAGGTGGAGCGTCAGAACCCGAAAGATGGTGACGAGAGGTTAACGTCACGCCGCCGTAAAGTGGTATCGGTGCCGTTGTATCGGAGCCGTTTGGCGAGTACGAGTACATGAGCACAGTATCGGACCCGATACTGGTATCGGTATCGGTGCATCCCTACTAATAATATAATGAAATAGGCTAAATTGTCCTCTACAGCAGTATGCTGTTCTCTGAAGCTCACAGATGAATAGAATCCTTTGGTGTATCATGTATCTGTCATTTAGTCCACTGTCTTCTACCCAGGTAGCAGGTATGTTTGGTGAGATCTGTCTCAGAACAAGTTTCCCTGCAGTTGACAGCAGGAAGAGGAAGGAATATGCCGGAACATCCTCTTGCTTCTTGGATGACCACATTACTGCCTCGCCGTGTCCACTCAATGTCGGCCATTTTTAACTAACTGATGCCGAAACCTATCTTTAATCAAAGCAAATATTTAAATAAAAATACGATCATTTATTTCCTTATCATTTGAATTGTGTGCTTTATGCAAATAACCACTAAAGATGACAATAACAGAGTACAGTACGGTACTGTGTACGGTACCCTCCCACCACGGAAACATATCCGGTATGTGAGGAGTTGGGATGAGAAGGTTTGTGTGTGCAATAAGCCACAGGATGGTGAGATTTATGCCTGATCAGAAGTGTTTACTGTTAGTGTCAGTTCTCCACCTCTGATGAAGAGCTGCGCACGGACACGTCTCTAAACTCTGTCTCATCCAGAGAGACAGAGTCCCAGACTGTGCCTGTCAGATGGTCTTAAGGGAATACTAACACATCAGCAGAGCAAGAACGTTCAAATATGATGACTTTACTGTCGACTTCTCAGAGAACACAGATATGTGGGACATGTTTTCAATGTGCAGAGTTTTGAACATGAGCAGAAATCTTGCCAAAACACAGATTAGTAATTAAAGTCCAGCGGCTTATAAATGAATGAATGTATCATTGAGGTGAATAAGGTTCCACATGCACATTTATAGAGTGTACTTCGCCAAACAAAAGACGCAAAGGAGGAGGGATGAGAACAACCTGGACAACAGAATGCTTGAGAGCCTTACTGCATTATATTCCATCAAAGTATTTATATTATATATCAGTATCACCTTCCGTCTGAATTTTGTGTTTTGCTTTACAAAAATAAAGACGTTTCCACCTTAAATTATTGCATAAAGATTCACCAGCATGCAGGAAATGCACTGTTTGACCATCAACATTTCCTGGAGGACGACCACCGGACACCGGAGGAACGTGATTTTTTTCAGATTACCTGTCTCTACTGTTAGGATATAGTGACAGTTTTATAAAAAATATCTTGTTTCAATCAGATTTGCTCCATTTCTACCTACTTTTTAAATGAAACCTGGATGGCTGCTGTTTGTGAGCAATAATGAGACCCCATTAAAGTTTTAATGTAAAATTTATAACCGTTACATTTGTTTAAAGGGACTGTTTGTAACTTCTTACACGTATAAATCATTGCGAGTCAGACTCCAACACAAACTACACGGAAGCACCAAAACCTCAAAGTTCTATCTAGTGAACTCTCTGTTAAACAGTGTTGGCCGCGGGGGAGACCATAGCTTTGGTTCTCGCTCTTTCGCTCCACTCTCACGTGCATGCGCGCACACTACACACTGCAGAAGAGTTAGTTTATCTCTGAGAATCTCTAGTGAATGTACAGTGGACGTTTGTGCAGAAATAACTGCTGCAGCTCCTCCAGACCAACAGAGGTTTCCCGTGTCTTGTGAAGTGACGGGGCTCCACAGAGAGAAACGTTATCGTCTCCGACCAAAACTCAGCATTGATTCATGGAGAGACCTTCGTCTGGTCAGCTAACATTACTGCCAAGCAGCTGAAATATAGAGTGATATTGTGCTTTTAGCTGACGTGTGTCGCCTCACTGTTTTGAGCGATGCTCATTCATGTCTATGTAGAGCAAGCACAAGCGCAAGCAACAGGACGCTGACTTTAGTTGACTTAACGGCCAAAGGTGTCGCTGTTAACAAGCATTTCTGATTCTTAAAAACAGTCCCTTTAACACTCATAAATATAATTTATATTGACCAGTGGCCAACCTCCGGGTCAGAGAAGTGAAGCCGATGCTGAAGAGCCTTAAACCTGCATTCTCTCCACAATTCTCTCCACACAAGCTCTGGTTGTATAGAAGTCTATGAGAAAATTAGCCTACTTCTCTCTTGATTTATTACCTCAGTAAACATTGTAAACATGAGTTTATGGTCTCAATCACTACTTTCAAGTCTTCTTCACTACAGCATAATGTTCATTTAGTAAATTATGGTCCCATTTAGAGTCAAATAGACATTAAAGCAAGGGCTGCTTTAGGGCGGGACTACCTTGTGATTGACAGGTTGGTCTGGGAGTTGTCCGTGTTTTTCGTTGTAGAACTTTAACCCTTTCACAGTGTTTTGTTTGCATAAAATATCTTCTTCAGGTTTCGGTTGTACTTAGCTCCACCCTCTCGTCTCACTTACTGGTTGCAAAAAAACAAGATGGCGACTGCCAAAATGCTGAACTCGAGGCTTCAAAAGAGCAGTCCACAACCAGTGGGTGACGTCATGGTGACTACGCCCACTTCTTCTATATGGTCTGTGGTATTCACATGGCTTTTATTGCTCCTTGGGAATCTAATGATAATGATATTCTAACTGTCCAGTCTGATCAGATCTGTTATTGGGCATTCAATGACATGCTTTTTAATGATATAACACAGAATACCAATCAACATTAATATCCAGGGGAGACAATTAGCCTAGATCTTAACTGACGGGGGCGGTAGGGGACTTGGGTAATAGATAGGGGCACTGCCCCCACAGCAACAGAAATAAATAGTTGAAATGATCCTGTTAGATGAAATATGTGACTGAAAGAAGACCACACTGATGGCAATTGAATATGTATAAATATTAATTGTAGTCAACTTCCAGATATGAGTCATAGAACCCAAGGAGATGAGTTTTTTCAGGTCATTTTAAAGTTTCCAGCAGAATGATGGCCCTAGAGGGAAACTTCTAACACACGCAGACATCAGATGTCTTTATTTTTATCAAGTATGAAAAGCACAGCAACACCCACCAGGAGGAGAAGGTCCCAGCAGAGGGGGGGGGGGATCCCAAAGAGAGGCAGGGGGACGGCTAGTCTGTTTCTGTCTGTCTGTCTCCGTCAGTCTCTAAGAACAGCTTCACACTGAGACACAGTGTGCAGACACAAAGACAAAACAGACACTGAAATGGAGAGATATTGAGGGTCGTTTTTTTTGTCTTTTTTAGGAATGTCAGGTTTCTGTTGTTTTATACTAAAAGGAGTCTGGAAAACACAAAAAGTTTGAAATAGGTTGACTGCAGCCCTCATATGGAGTCAGTATAAGAGACAAAGACACAGCGAGACAAACAGAGATAGTGGCCGTGCAGTGGGAGAGAAAACAGAATTACATGATGATCACACGGGGGACGTTACTGACTGACAGAAGCCCATGCAAATTACAATCTTGGTCATTTCAGCTGTAATTCATTTGGTGTGTAATCTCCATGGACTTCCTGTAGTCCAGGTATGAGAAATGAAATGGAATCTATAACAGGAACGGGTGTTTTTTTGTTTTTTTATTTCTGGCAGAAACTCAATCAGAGAGTGACAAATTGCAAGCTCTTGACCCCGAAGTAGAGCAGCACTGAGCACCAACACGCTGTGTGGATTTCATTATGAACTGAGAAAGTGTTGCACAAACATGAGGTTCACAGATAAAGGCCGACATGCTGAGATGGTTCAGTCTTAAATGAGCAGAAGGAAAGGAAAGATATAAGTGTAGGTGTGTTAGTTTGCATTAGTGTCGATTAGGGATGCTCATTTTGAAAAATGTTCTTAACCGATAACCGACCCTCGTTAACCGATTATTAACCGTTAACTGGCAAGATTTGTGCCTCGTACCAGCAGCAGGAGCACAACAGATATTGGTTGACGGGAGTCCCTAGTTCACCGTCCGGGAGCGTTAACTTAGCAGCTACGATGCTGCGTGTAGTGTCGCGGACATGCAGCCACTTTCCCAGTAAAAGTCTCCACCGCACATTTAGTTTAGTTTAGCAGTTTTGTGTTGCATTACTGCCTCCTTCAGGTTTACCCGTCCACTACCCGACAAAATATCTGCCTGCTTTGTTGAAGAAAAAATTAAAGCAAAGTGGAAATTATGTTTCCAACGTCGCCGCCTACGTCTACAATGTGTCCTCCTGTTGGTTGAAAATGCATCGGTATGTTTACGTATTGTTTTATTCTGTTATCTACGTATGTTGGAATATTGGTCGTGGTCCCTGAGCTACTTAGAAACTACAACTCCTCCTCTGCGCTCAAGGTAGCCAGAGATCGGAGCCAACTTCCTGTATCCTGCAACTCCGGCTCTGCCTCTTAAGGTGGGCTGTTAAGGTGGACCAGCTTTTCTCCTTAAAGTGACGAGCCGCTCCTCTGAGCCGCTCAGCTTTTTAATTCATTATTAATATTTCTTTTAACCGTTTTAACCGATAGCGTTAATCGGTTAAAACGGTTAACGTCGGTTAACGTTTAAACGGTTAAAAGGTTAATTATGGACATCCCTAGTGTCGATCAAGTTACAGTACAGTCCGAGCTACAGGTAGTTTTCTACATATCATTACAAAAATCAGGCACATGCTGTCTCAAAACGATGCAGAACAACGAGTCCATGTATCTGCTTCTTCCAGACTAGATTACTACAACTCCTTATTATCAGGCTGCTCCAATAAGTCTCTAAAGACTCTCCAGATGATCCAGAATGCTGCAGCACGTGTACTGACAAGAACTAGAAAAAGAGATCATATTACTCCTGTATTAGCTTCTCTGCACTGGCTCCCTGTAAAATCCAGAATATAATTTAGAATCGTCCTCCTCACCTACAAAGCGCTGAACGATCAGGCCCCATCATATCTTAAAGAGCTTATAGTACCCTATTACCCCACTAGAGCACTGCGCTCCCAGAATGCAGCAGGGTTACTTGAGGTTCCTAGAGTTTCCAGAAGTAGAATGGGAGCCAGAGCCTTCAGCTATCAAGCTCCTCTTCTCTGGAACCAGCTCCCAGTTTCAGTCCAGTAGGCTAAAGACTTTCCTCTTTGATAACGCTTATAGTTAGGGCTGTCTTGGACCAGCCCCTAGTTCTGCTGCTATAGGCCTAGACTGCTGGGGGACTACCTATGACACACTGAGCTCCTTTCTCCTTCTCCATCTGGATGAATTCATTTCCCATTCATGCATGTTACTACTCGATTTCTTCCCCGTAGTCTTTGTGCTTTCTCGTCCCGCAGGTCTCCATGGATTGGGGTTACACCTGGATCAGGGATTGCAACGAGAGAGTAGAGTAGGTCTAGATTCTGTGGTCTAGAATTGAATTGAACTGAATAAAGTTACAAAATTTTCATTGAAGCAAATCCAATTATTTATAATATTAATTGCTGGGATTTTTTTTCATATCTAGCAATTCAATTTATTTCCCAAATACTGACTTTTAAATCTTAACTTACCAACACTGCAGGTTTCTGGGTACCTATACCTAGCTGGGTACCTGTAGCTACCTGGGTACCTGTAGCTACCTTGGTACCTACCTGGGTACCTGTACCTACCTGGGTACCTGTAGCTACCTGGGGTACCTGTAGTTTGTCCCTAACCCTAACAGGAATAGATCCAGTTGTGTTTTTGTCTGTCTAACGTCAGCTGCTAATGTTCATGTACTGCGATGGGTACATACAAGTGCATACAGTTAAACACTGACGCTCACATGTGCACGCAAAACACACAATGATGCACATATCCAACACTTGTAGCTCAAGCACAACACCCACACATACACTCCTATCACCTGGCACACCATGCTCACACAGTCTACCCACTAGTAGGTGGACGTAGTCTAAATTCATGTTCACGTTCATGAATTTGAGCCAGTGTTCTGGTTAAACTGGAACAAATGATACACCAGATGTTTCATGGCTAAAACCCATTAGTGTCAACATGGCTTAATAAGAGTCATTATCAACGGTTTACCATGATCACTCTGGTTAATGAGATCATTAATAAGGCCAATCAAACACCATGACTTTAAACAGTATTTCTATACAAATATTCTAGACCAGCCTCCATGTCTTTACCTAGCCCATTAGCTGTATTAGTATGAGCTGCATTAGTATGAACTGCATTAGCATGAGCTGCATTAGTATGAACTGCATTAGTATGAACTGCATTAGCATGAACTGCATTAGTATGAGCTGCATTAGTATGAACTGCATTAGCATGAACTGCATTAGTATGAGCTGCATTAGTATGAACTGCATTAGTATGAGCTGCATTAGTATGAACTGCATTAGTATGAGCTGCATTAGTATGAACTGCATTAGCATGAGCTGCGTGTCTTTAAGCAACAAGAAGCTACATGGGCTAATGAGTTTTTGCTTATTAATATTGAAATGAATGCAGTAAGGGACTCTGAAACTCAAATGCAATCAGCTGCTCTGTAGGGGGCCCCTGTGGTGTAAAAGTGTAGTTAGCATTATGTATTACTCTGGAGTCGCTGTCTTGACTACAGTGTTTACACAGCGACTGTGGACAGAGACAGAGAGAAGACAAAGTCAGGTCATTTCTGCTTAGAGAACAAATATAATTAACATTAAATAAGCAGGCAGTGTGGACATATGACCCTCTACATCCTCGTGCCGTACTGCCGTTGTCCTCGGGGCACATTGTTATCCACAGTGCAGGTGATCCACACTGATCCAGTCACGTCAATCTCTGTCTCCCCCTGAAGACGATATTGCTCCTATACATCAACTCCGAGGGCTTTGGCCATCACGATGGATGGTGAGGAGACTGGTGCGGCGCACATCGGGGATTTGTTGAAAAACCTTGAAACGCTGTCAGGTCGATGAGCGAAGCAGCAGCGGCCATCATTCAGCTCAGAGGGCCCTTGAAATAAATAAATACTTGTCAATCAATACAGGAGCCATCAGAGTGTGTGAGAGACACACTCACCTGTTATCACCTTCAGGCTGGGGACAAGAGTGTGTGAGAGACACACTCACCTGTTATCACCTTCAGGCTGGGGATCAGAGTGTGTGAGAGACACACTCACCTGTTATCACCTTCAGGCTGGGGATCAGAGTGTGTGAGAGACACACTCACCTGTTATCACCTTCAGGCTGGGGATCAGAGTGTGTGAGAGACACACTCACCTGTTATCACCTTCAGGCTGGGGATCAGAGTGGTGAGAGACACACTCACCTGTTATACCCTTCAGACTGGGGACACAAGAGAGAAAATACATTACGTCACATAACTTTGATTTATGTCAAAATCAGCTAAATATTCAGCCATGGCATTGTCGGGAAAATTAGCTTGTTTTGGGGAAATAAAACTAATTAGCCTATAATTATTAAGCAGATGAACACTTTAACTATTCGTCCACAGATATAACCTCAGTGTCAGCATAATAATATTAATAAACGGTTTCTTGCTGGTCAATCGAGAGAGTCTATAACACAATGCAGATTTGTGAATTAATTAACCGAAATTAAATAGAGCAAAGAAGTAAAAGTAACCGTGTGGGCTGTGAGTAAAGTGACTTAAAGTAAGTTTAAAGTAGAAAACCGAGGCGACCACTTTATGTTTAACACATTTATTACTAACATTACTCACAAAGAAAGACACGATAACACACTAACTATACACTGACTTTAACGCTACGGTGAAAGAATGTAAATACGACAGGGGAAGTGATTAAATGATTAAACCAAATGAAACTACTGACCGTCACTGGAAGCAGCTCCAAAGAGGTAAAGAGGTGGTACGTTGATGATGAGGCCAAGTGTACACTAGAAATCAGCCCATTAGCAGTCGCCATTAGACCTGCGTGCCTGTGGTGACGTCAGGAGAAGATAATGGTGCAGCTACAGGGGTGAAGTTTAAAGAGATGATGATGATGATGATGATGATGATGAAGAAGATGATGATGATGATGATGTTGAGGTGATGCAGAGATAGAGGGGGAACCTTTGCACCGGTACCAAAGAGAATCCGCATTGCTTTCAGTGAGGGTCATTTTTATAGACAAAGTTTGATCGGGAGGTTCTGAATCTCATCTGACCAATCAGCAGACGTGCTCACCTAGAGGGGGCGGAGTCAATGTTTAAACTGCATTTGGTGCGCCTGGGGTTGATTGTCCGGGGGGCAGCTTTCAGGATACACGCGTAACACAAACTACATGGAAGCACCAAAACCGCAACGCTCTATCTAGTGAAGCCCATCTGTTAAGTGGTGGACACACTGCCTGCATGAGACGCGCGTGGCGGCTGTATGGCGGCTGCGTGGCGTGTTGTTTTTTATTTCGAATAAATGTTGTAACATGCGTCCATGTTAATAGGTTAGAGTGGACACACTGCCCACATGAGACGCGCGTCTATTTTATAGAATAGAAGGCTCGTCTATTTTTTGAGGCGAGCCGCTCGTCTCAGCTGCGTTCCTCAGCAGCAACAGACAGGGAAGGTGATCTAGTGACAGTAAATTAACATCACACCAGCAAGACTTTACTACAGTTTCGAGGTCTATCTGTAGAATATGTTACGGAGATGAAAAAAAGTAAAGACTTATTTTTAAATCAACACTTCCTGCTTTCATTTCAAAATAAAAGCCCTCAGGCGTTTTTTCTATAGACAGAATCCCTTCATTTGTTAACACAAGGCTTTTATTCTGAAATATGAGCAGTCAGTGCTGTGGAACATGCAGTCACTTTGAGAGCTGCAAGAATTGATAAAGTATGGGGTTTAAATCAACACTTCCTGCTTTCATTTCGAAATAAAAGCCCTAAAGCGGGATTTCTTTGCACAGATTCCTTCATTTGTTAACACGAGGCGTTTATTCTGAAATACGTGCTGGACAGTGATGTGGAACAAGCAGTGACTTGGAAAGCATCATAAATGAATACAGTACGGAGTTTTAATTGTGGATTATTACTATTATTTACTAATTACCACATGTTTCTGAACCTTTCTCTGTCTAAAATAAATATAAATTATATTTATCATGAAGTTAAATGGCCATTAAAAGGCAAACTCTATGCAGAAAGAAAGGGCTGACAGCAGCAGCAGAAACACAGCTGACAGGCAGTGTGAACACCAGACTCCTGCATCACGCAGCCACCACGTGACGCAGACGCCACGCGCTCCTGACGTTGGTAGTGTGCCAATGGCTTTAAACAGTGTCAACTCTCCATGCTTCAGCCTCCCGACCGCGGTCGGAGGACGCGGGGGAGACCGTAGCTTTGGTCTCCAGGGCCGGAGTCTCTGCTGTACTCTGCTCCTCTGCTTCTCTGCCTGCCTTCACTCACACACCGCGATTGTTCTCACTCGCTCTCTCTTTTTCGTTAAATTAACGGCCACATAGAGTCCCTTTAAATGTTTCTATATTGCAGAGAAGAAGACTGTCTTGGGGTGAGACATCATTCTCACCAGGCTGCAAGTGAGAACGATGACAATATTGTCTTCAGCAACCAACATTTGATTCCCCTCAGATGAGAACATGTAACTCAATCACAGTGAACTCTGCTGTGTTGCCAACTTAAGTCAACTTTAAACTCTCTTTTTCTAGTTTTTGGCTCAAATCAAGAGGCGATGGGTCACGATGAAGTCAGACTCAGAGATGGGCTGATTATGTCTCCAAGAAAAGACAGCGTTCTGCTTGATAGACACGCACATCCCAAACCGAGGCCGGGTGACTCCACACACACACACACACACACACACGCACACACACACTGAATGTTGTGGCTCTGGGCGTCCTGCTGCCACCCTTTTCATCTGTGCTGCAGCCGGGGAAGGAAATAAAAAGAAACTTGAATAAACTAAAGTGACAGTCTCTAACAGAATTCACACATTCACAGCTCATGAAAAGGAATCTATTATATTTCCAAGAAGGAAGTCACTTCTGAATTATCTAAAGCAGCATTTTGGTGGTTCTGAGTTGGGAAGTTCAGGGTGTATACTGGGTCAACTTTCAGTGACACTCAGATTGTGTAAGCACCACATTTGGGGCAAGATCTCTGATTTATGTTTCACAACCCTAAAAATAATCCTTTAATCTTTGTTCTGTGATTGTCAGTGAAAAGACTGCCGTGGATTAACATCTGTGTGCAAAATCCTCTGTAACAGTATTCACATATTTTGTCTCTGTGGACAAAAATTGTAAAATATTAAAAAATCCCATCATCTGATAATGTTGACGCACACTCTTCTGAAATAAGCACTAGCACTGAAATTAAATAAACAATTTTCATATTGAAGTTAAAGCAAATACAAATACTGTTTTATAAATTAACATTTTACAAGTTGCCAGTAGAAAAGTAAAACTGTTATTTGTGATGAGAGAAATGAAACGACTATGAATTATAATTCAAAATAATAGTACAGAAAAAAAAAATATATTGTTAAAAATAATATAAAAAATAAAAATTTTCTGTAATTCAGTAAAAGATGTCTTTACAGAGTTTTTATAGAAATTAGCTTAAACTTTTGTTGTAATACAAACAGTTTCATCACAGGGCAGATGTGCACTGGCCTCGTCACCGTGATGTCACCCACTGGTTTGTGGACTACCGTTTTGAAGCCTCCAGTTTGGCATTTTCGCCATCGCCATCTTGTTTTTTTGGAGACAGAAGTGACCATATTTGGACAGGAGCTGGGGAGGAATGAGGCCCGGCGGGACCAAGTACCGTTAGCACAGCAAATGCTAAGTTACCACCTAATGCTAGCTAGCTTGGTTAGCAAGGTGCATCTGTAATTCTGTGATATTAATTGTGATGCTAATTTTGGCTAGCGAAAAACAGGCTTAAAACGAAATGTACTTCTGAACAGCCGACTCTGAGTGTTTTAATACGACCGATGAACAAGCACACAGTGCTTTGGATACTGTTGTGAGTGGCGTAGGTCATTTGGAGAAAAGCAGTCAGTGTGTAGTGTGTATGCGCGTGCACGTGAGAGGTGGAGCGAGTGAGAACGAGCATGGTGTATGAGTGAAGGCAAGCGGGCAGCGGAGCAGAAGAGAGTTGGTTTAGCTCTGTAGATATAAAGTGAATGTTCGATGGAAGTTGCAGTTTGTGCAAGAAATAAATGCTGCAGCTCTTCAAGATCAGCGGAGGTTTCCTGTGTCTTGTTTCCCTGCTGTTGAGTTAAGTGACGGGGGTTAACACCGGAGCGAGTACGGTACCGACTCTGGCCCTGGAGTCCAAAACTACAGTCTCCCCTGTATCTTCTGACTATGGTCGGGGGGGTAAAGCAGGAAAAGTTAACACTGGCGATCACGAAGGGACCCTCTCACATTCAACAAGTTACAGCAGGGGCAAGCATCCACAAAAATCCACGGTCTGCTCGGTGGGACTACTGCCGCCTGGTGGAGGAGATGGAGACTGCGTATGGACCGTCTTCAGAGCATGCTGCTGCAGTGGCCCTTGAACTAAGACAGAGGGTCCGCAAGTTGGGTGAGGCTCTTCATGTTTTAAGAGACGACATATATGAAAAAGTGTCAGTAGCCTACAGTGATAGAACTGAGACTGAGCAGGACGCCATAGGCGTTGAAGTTTTCACAAACGCAGTAGGAGACGCAGAGACTGCAGAAATTGCTAGAGCAGCGGCCCCGCACACTGTTTCAAGCCTATGACATCGCTCGCCGCCATGAAACCAACAAGCGGGCAGCGTCATACGTCAGCAGCCTCATGCAATCAGGGGCGCGCAGCCTTGCTGAACGGAGACCCCGTGCTGCTATGGTCCGGGAGGGCATCAAGGAGGAGGAAGCAGAGACTGCTGCAACATCTCCAGCCGCCAGCTGAAAGAGTGAGCCTCCTGACCCCGACCACACCAAGTACCGCACACCGTATAAGCAAAGAGGCCATAGAAACACTAAAGGGGAAGAGATCCGCTGTCATAACTGTTCAGGCCTGGGTCACATGAAGAGAGATTGCCCCTCACCGAGGCAAACCACCACATCCCAAGTTTTGACAGCCTGCCACGAAAGCCCAGAGCCTGCTATGCTTCAACTTAAAGGCCAAGGTCAAGAAATGAGCATTCACATGGTCGTGTATGAAGTGGAAGTGTGTGCTGTTTTGGACAGTGGGGTGCGAAGGAGTGTGTTACCTCTGTGCCACTACAACACTATTCACCCAGATGTCCGACCTCCACTGCAGCCATCAACTGTAAAGACTCTGATTGGTGTTGGGCCTGGTGAGGTACCAGTTCTGGGGGAGGCTCACATCCCGGTCCGGATCAACAACCGCCAGGTGAGCGCGCACTTCCTGGTTGCTGACATCACTGGCGATGAAGCTCTCCTGGGCCAGCCATTCCTGACTCAAGCTCGAGCACGCCTTGATTTTGGAAACCAACGCATGGTACTGTTTGGAGAAGAAGTGCCATATTTCCAGCCACATAGCAAAACAAAAACACATGCAGTGAGAGTGGCCCGGACCGTGGTGTTGGAGGCCGGACAGGAGTATGTTGTGCGAGGCCACACTTGTTTCAAGGGACAGGTTAAAGGGGAGGTGGTGCTGAGCCCCACTAAAGGTTTTGTTGAGAAACACAGAGTGCTGGTCACACGAGTTCTGGTGGAAGCTCGCCCCTTTAAAGCTGTGCCCCTCCGCATCTTCAACCCAGGAAACACTGCCGTAACCATCAAAAAGGGGGCCATTGCAGGGTGTCTCCAGCCTGTGGAAGCCCTGCAGCCTGCAGACACCACCGCCCTCCCAGAACAGCCAGTCACCAACCACCCCCACTATTCCCCAGCACCTGCAGGAGCTTTATGCCCAGAGTTCTGCTGAGCTTAACACAGAGGAACAGCTCTAGCTGGCACAGCTGTTGTGCTCCTAAGGCGGCGTGTTCTCCACTGGTCCCAATGACATTGGCCGCACCAGCCTGGTGCAGCATGACATCATGACCCAGCCAGGTGTCCCAGTCAAGCAGCCACTACCCCGGATGGCATTGGAGAAACAACAGAGTGCTGACCAACAGATACAACAAAGCTTGGAGTGAGGACTGGCTCGCCGCAGCCACAGCAGCTGGTCGTCGCTCATAGTGATGGTACGTAAAAAGGATGGGACTTACAGTCTCTGCATAGACTATAGAGCCCTGAATGACTGCTCCATTAAAGACATGTACCCGTTGCCGTGCATCCAAGACACACTGGACACGCTCTCCACTGCCAAATGGTTCACCACGCTGGACCTCGCCTCTGGCTACTGGCAAGTCGAACTGACAAAGAAACACGCCCGATTCCAGTGGACTGAGGACTGCAGGCGGCATTTAACAAACTCAAGCGCCTGCTAACTGCTGCGCCTCTCCTGGGCTATCTACTTGACCAGGGTAACATGATACTGGACACCGACACCAGCGACGTTGGCATCGGCGCCGTCCTCTCACGAGTCCAGAATGGCGAGGAATGCGTTGGCCTATGGGAGTCGCAAGCTTTCGAAAACTGAACAGAATTACTGCACCTCACGGCAAGAACTGCTAGCCGTGGTGGAGTTCACATCACATTTCCGGCAGTATCTCCTGGGGCGGGCCTTCATCATGCGCACCGACCACAACAGCCGTCGGTGGCTAACAAGAATGAAAGGCGCCTGAGGGACAGCTTGCCAGTGCGATTTGGACTCTCATATCAACCAGATGCTGAGTCCAGTGGGGGTTGAGGGACGCCAAGCGTCCACAGCAGTGAGTGTAGTGGGGGTAAAGTTAACAGTACGCATAATTTCAGGTCGGTGACCTGTCAATCACAAGGTAGCCCCCGCCCTAAGGCATCCCCTGCTTTATGGTCTATGTGACTCTAAATGGGACCATCATTTACTAAATGAACATCATGCTGTATTGAAGAAGACTTGAAACTAGTGACTGAAATCATAAACTCATGTTTACAATGTTTACTGAGGTAATAAATCAAGAGAGAAGTAGGCTCATTTTCTCATTGGGTCCTTTTCATTGTGCTATCTTATGCTTCCTCGCGTCCTACCTCCTCGCATGACCTGGGAATTGTTCCCCCTCCGCCATCATGGAGGATCTTCCAATCCCTTAAATGCACCTCGAGGAGACGAGGAGACAAGGAGAGAGGAGAGAGGAGGCCTCTGGAGGAGCTGAGAGCTAGGAAACACTGGTGTATCCTTTGCAGAAGTCTTTTACTGACCGACACGCCCCCCTTTTTGAATATCAGTTATTGATTGGATGCTGCAGCTGATCGGACTGATCTGATACATGTCAACATCACCGGAGTTTCATACTGGAGTGAAGACAGATCACAGATTCAAAGTCTCATCCTGCTCTTTAGGTAATGTGTTTCATTTACAATATTTCACTGATCATTTCCGGTTTTATTTTGTGTTACCTACGTCTCCTTGTTTCCTGCCCTTGTCTGTTTCCTGCCTGTGTGACTGTCGTCTCCACCCTGATTGTTTCCCCCCTGTGTATTTAGTCTGTGTGTTTCCCTCTCTCTGTGCCAGTTCATCTTTGGTCCACCGAGTCAAGAGTTTGCATTTACACTGGGTATGAGCGTTTAACAATTGCCTTGACGGACTTGATAAGATTTTCATTTCAACAAATAATGCTTTCTTTACACACCGTTGGTACATACATACATACGTACATTATTATCTTTGCTCGGCTCTGTGTTCAGGCTTTAGAAAATCTAGAAAATGACAGCAGACTTTGCCTCATCACAGGCCAGAGAGGGCGTTCCCATTGGCTATTCTGCATGTGTGTGCACGTCCCTGATTCAACGGTAGAATGTCCTGCAGGAAAAAAGTTTCCTTTCTAGCATTGACACCAACGGCCTACACATGCAAAGCAACCCCAAAAAGAAGACGGACTCGCCACAAAGAGAGTCTGACAATACCGGCGAAGCTTTTCCGAGATGGAGGGAGTGAGATGTGACAAATATTTCCTCTCCATGTCTGCAATGCTTCGCTAGAGCCTCGAATCACAGTTTGTCATCTCAGATGGCAAAAGGATTTCCTGCTTTACACCATTTCAAACACCGACTTCTGTGGTGGAAGTCACACACTCGTCTAATGTTGAGGACGGTGACGTGCTCGTACCAAGTGACCAAATGACACCGATCCTCGCTGCCCTTCACTGGTTACCTGTGAGTTTTAGAATTGATTTGAAGATTTTACTGCTTGTTTTTAAAGCCTTGAATGGTCTGGCTCCTGCCTATATCGGTGATTTGCTGACTTTCTGTGAGCCTGATCGATGCCTGAGATCCTCTGGCAGGGCCCTACTAACAGTTCCAAAATCCAAACTGGTCAACAAAGGTGACCAACCGGGCGTTTGCCGTACGGGCCCCTCAGCTGTGGAACTCCCTACCTGAGGATCTCAGGCAAGCAAACTCAGTGTCTTCCTTTAAATCTCTTCTCCAGACTCACTTTGATATTATGGATTTTTCTTAACTGATGTTGCACTGTTGTCTCTCTCTCTCTCTCTCTTTCAAAACCTAACCCGTCGAGGCAGATGGCCGCCCAGCCAGAGCCCGGTTCTGCTCTAGGTTTCTACTCGCTAAACGGGGAGTTTTTTCTGGCCACAGCGCATTGCAATGCTCTTGATGGGATATCTTGTTGGGTCTCTAAACTATAGAGTACGGTCTAGACCTGCTCTATATAAAAAGCGTCTTGAGATAACTTCTGTTATGATTTGACGCTATATAAAAATGAATTGAGTTGAACTGAATTGTTGTAACTATTTATATGATTTTATTTTGTTTAGATTTTAAGTACTGGGTGTTAATTATTTTTATCATGTTTTTATTAAAAAGCACTTTGTAACCTTCTTTTGAAAGATGCTATATAAATAAAATTATTATTATTATTATTATCATGCTGTGTTTGAAGATAATCAGGTATCATTGCTTGATAGTCAATTTAATGTTCAGTTTAATGAAGCTTTAACTGTGGATATAACAGAACTAAAGTTGGCAGCCATGTTCAGAGTGTTTTATATTGGGCAAGTTTGAAGGGGGGTGGAGGGGGCTTTGTGCCGTAATCAAAGAGAACACACACACACACACACGCTAGCAGTAAAATGAAGCAACAGATTTCTTCATGACAACAGTTTATATTCTCTGAAGGTTAATTTTAAAATGACTTTCATTGAGTTTGGTTACCACATGTCAAAAAGGACTTCAGTACAGTACATCACTCTCTCTCACACACACACACACACACGCACGCGCACGCACACACACACGCACACGCACACGCACACACACAGACAGAGCATTTGTAATGACACCAGGAATCTAATCTTGCCACACTGTGTTATATTAAATACTTAATTAACCCTTGGTAATCCGTGATGAATGATTAAGGGTTACTAAGGACATCCACACACTCAGTCTCTTTATGAAAATACATGATACACTCTGTGACCTTGTTGGGTGATTTGGACCAAGATTAAATTAATGTTGATTACTGGAGCCCTGCCATACTATTTGTTAAATGGGGCGTTCAAAATGAAATGAGAGAGAGAGAGACGGGGCGTTTGCGTTAGATAGATTCTTTGCTGCTGTTTTTTTATTATTACAGTTCAATACAAAAACTTGTAAAGAGTGTCACAGCCCGGCTCTAGAACTGTGACAAATAAAGTGATTTATTAATTGAAAAAGTACGTAAAAAGTAAGTCAAAAGAATGTGTGGGAGGAATCTGTAGAGTCACTAGTGTCTGGAGTGGATGTGTGAAAACCAGGAGGCAGAGTTAAGGCCCGGACACAGCAGGAACGTCAGGAACGGGTGGCGTGGTGCGTGGCGTGGTGGCTGTGTGATTTACGCGTCAGGTGTTCACACCAGCTGCGTGTCAGCTGCCTGTCTGCTGCATTTCTGCTGCTGCTGTCAGCCCTTTCTTTCTACATAGAATTTGCCATTTCATTTCACTATAAATATCATTTATATTTATTTTAGACCGAGAAAGGTTAAGAAACGTGTGGTAATTTGTAAATAATAGTAATAATCCACAATTAAAACTCCGTACTATATTCATTCATGAAGCTCTCCAAGTCACTGCATGTTCTAGAACACTGTCTGACACATATGTCAGAATAAAAGCCTTGTGTTAACAAATGAAGGAATTCTGTCCACAGAAAACATGCTTGAGGGCTTTTATTTTGAAATTAAAGCAGGAAGTGTTGATTTAAAAACAAGTCTTTACTTTTTTTCATCTCAGTAACATATTCTACAGATAGACATCGAAACATGTAGTAAAGTTGCTGGTATGATGTCAATGAATGAATAGCCTACTACAAAATGTTATGTGCAAACAAGAAGAGGGCCAAAACGTTGTTGTTTGACATACAGCAACAGACAGACAATGTAGAGTATAATACTGTGTATTATAGACTACCCCATGTTTCTACTCAAAGATGTATCAGAGCTTTGATGGACATCCACCCTTTCCTGATAATAATAATAATTTTTAATACTTGTTTTATAAAAATTATACAAGTTAAAGCTAAACCCAGAGGCTTACAAGCTGCCCAGACTAGCGGAAAACTACCCACCTCTCACTACACGAGGGAGCCACCCCTCTTCACATATATGGTAAATTGACTTGCATTTATATAGCGCTCTTCTAGTCTTCCGACCACTTAAAGCTCTTTACACTACATGTCAGCATTCACACACATTCATACACTGATGGCAGAGGCTGCTAAGGTGCCAACTTTGATCCCATCAGGATCTAATCTAAATACTCATTCACACATCGATGGTTATCCCTTCAGGAGAAATTTGGGGTTAAGTGTCTTGCTCAAGGACACATTAACATGTGACCCGGAGCAGCTGGGGATCGAACCACCGACATTCCGATTGGACCTGCTCTACCCTCTGAGCCACAGTCGCCCACAATGTATATAAATGTAATATAAACAATGCCACCATAGGAAAAACAGCAACAATCTGTCTTCACCCAGTCTTTAACGTTAAGCATACCTTTCGTCCTCTTCTGAACTGAAAATACGTATGCAATGTCCTGTAGTAAGGCCGTTTTTGACAAACGACAAAAGCAGGAAATTTGTCAGTTTATATGGCGTCGGAGGTTCCAGTCTTAAAACTCACGGTTCAGAAACTTTTCAGTTTTTTCGAAATCTGTCGACCTGCCGTCTTCAGTCTTCTCCTTGACCCCAATTATACGGATGTTTTGTCGGCAGGAGCAGGACTCTAGGTCGTCGGTCTTTGCTGTTGTTGGAGTTGAGATACCAGGCTGTCATGGTGTCGTTCCAGCTCCTCGATTTGCCTCTCGTGATTCAGTGGCAGCCTCAGTTGAAGAAACACGCTCGCAGACATCAGATAAAGCCATTTGGAGACTTGTAACAGAACCATTAAGCTCAGTGAACCTCAGCTGAAACCAGTTCATTTTCTTTCTGAAGAGGAAAAAATAAAAAGATTATCAAAATAGTTGCCAATAATTTTCTGTCGATCAACTAATCCATTGATTGACTAGTCGTTGCAGCTCAAAATAATATGCAAATATCATTAAAGAACAACAAATAATATGACAGAACAGTTGGTCATTAATGGCAGCAGTATAAAGTGTGCAGATTTGAGAACAACAGCTTAATGTAGTTCAACAATGTTCACTCTTGGTAAGTCAATGTGTTTCAGATAGAGCAGCATCCAGGCTACATCACGGGACAGGTAAACACTCTGTCTCTGTTTAGTCTGACAAACACACCTAAACCAAAGATTTTCAGTTTATCAGTTCAGTTATAAGACAAAAAAAAATCTTTTTCACATTTGAACAGCTGAAACTCGTTGTCAGTTTTTCTTCTGAAAAGATAAATCGATAATCGAAATAAATGCGATTAATTTTCTATTGTTCAACAAATCGACTGACATGTTGCAGCTCTAAATAACAATATGCAAATATTAATAAATAACAATACGACAGACCAGGGGGCTGTTTCACAAAAGCAGAATGAATAAATCCAGGATGAGAGAGCAGCGAGGCTTGACCTAGTCTAGTCAGTTCATCCTAGGCCATGCCAAGCTGAGGAGGGGCGACTAGGTTTAGCCAGGTGTAAGTAATTCAGATAGATGCGCGTTCACGGCTTTCTGCAACAGACCACGAGGTCGATCACAGATTTATTGATGCTGAAATGGAGTAAACACGTTCTGTGTACTTTAAAACCAGTGAGCAACATCTACCTACTAATGAAAGATTAAGAGGAAGTAAAGCAGATAGATGTAGAGAGGAGACACGGCCATCGGCAGCTGTATGTATACAGTATATATAAACTGGGGAAAAAAAGTTTGGAAAACTTGTGTTTGGTGGATTATTTCTCTGTTGTTACAATGCTAATTGTCATTGTATTTTACATCGTTGGAAAGCCTGTTTATTTACCTTCACAATGATGTCCAACTTGTAAGGATCATGCATTTGTGGGATGAGCAGCACAGCTGATTATGTGGGGAGCGCCTAAGAAAAATTTGCCAAAATGCTCTGCCAATGGTACACAGTGTATTCTCCTGTTGGTATTGACTCTTGTTTTGAGTTGTTTGGTGGATTGGATGATTGAACTCTCTATCAGTAACAAGGAACAAACAAGACATATTGGCTATTTTACACTTTATTCATTTAATACACCGTCAGGAGCCTCAGTAGCGGTGGAAGATCTATACACAGCCACAACAGCCTGGCACCTCCTCCCCATGCTGGTCACCAACCTGGTCACACGTTGCTGTGGGATGGCGTTCCATTCCTCAACCAGGATTCGTTGCAGGTCAGCCAGCGTGGTTGTGTTGGTCACTCTAACACGTACAGCACGCCCAAGCTGATCCCACAAGTGTTCAGTTGGGTTGAGGTCACACATAATCAGCTGTGCTGCTCATCCTACAAATGCATGATCGTTACAAGTTGGACATCATTGTGAAGGTTAATAAACAGGCTTTCCAACGATGTAAAATACAACGCCAATTAGCATTGTAACAACAGAGAAATAATCAAGTTTACTAACTCTTTTTTCCCGGTTTATATATATACAGTATATAGGTATATGTGTGTTTGTGTGTGAATCTATGCTTTTATCATGCAGAGATGTTGCAAGGGACTGAGGTACTGCAGAGGGCTGCACGGCCCCTCTATATAGTGTGAACTAGTTCTAACTGCCTTGCTATGCTGCAGCAGTGTTTAAAGTAGTGGTGATAACTCCTCCTCCAAGATCAGCTGGTGGAGTTTTCCTTTTTTGGCACGACTCCTCTATACCTGGCATGGTGGAGCGTACATGTATGCGCTGGTCAAGCAGCTGAAGATGTGTAGTCAACCCTTTATCCCACCACAGCATGGATCTTGCTCAAACTGCTGGGCTAAACCCAGTGACGGTCTTTGTTCCACAAATCTGAACACTTTGAATTAGAGAGCACCTACATGGGGACATGTTACCTGCTACCCCAGCCACACAGCTGCAGTGGACACACTCGATCACCCAGGGCTTAAAAGGAGGTTCACTGAGTCGCGTTTACTACATAACCTGTAACGTTATACACAAAACAACAGTAAAACGGGTGAAAATGTTCTGTATTCTATTGAACTACAGACAACGAAGAATGCTATCTTGGACAGTCATGACATTAACTTCCTGTTGTTGGATAATGAAGTGTGCAGTGATGTTGGTAGCTTAAGCCTGGGACACACCAGGAATGTCAGGAGCACGTGGCGGCTGCGTTACCTGTTTTTTATTTCGGCGTCCGTGTTAACAGGTTAGAGCAGCCACACTGCCCGCGTGAGACGCGCGTCTCACACACGTCAGACACGCGTCTCAGCTGCGTCTCTTCTAGAGAATAGAGGACTCGCCTATTTTTGACGCGTGCTGCGCGCGTCTCACAGCAGCAAAAGACAGTGAAGGTGATCTATTGACTGTATGTTAACATCATATCAGCTACATTACTACAGTTTTGATGTCTATCTGTAGAAATGTTACGGAGATGAAAAAAAGGTTATTTTTAAATCAACACTTCCTGCTTTCATTTCAAAATAAAAGCCCTCAAGGCAGAATTCCTTCATTTGTTAACATGAGGCTTTTATTCTGAAATATGAGCTGTCAGTGCTGTGGAACATGCAGTGACTTAGAGAGCTCCATGAATTGATAAAGTATGGCGTTTAAATCAACACTTCCTGCTTTCATTTCAAAATAAAAGCCCTCAAGTGACTTGGAGAGCTCCATGAATGAATATAGTACGGAATTTTAATTGTCGATTATTACTATTATTTACAAATTACCACACGTTTCTTAACCTTTCTCTGTCTAAAATAAATATATATGATAAATGATAAATGATATAAATGATTTATAATGAAATGAAATGGCCATTAAAAGGCAAACTATCATGAATCACGTAGCCACCACGCCACGCAGCCGCCACGCAGCCGCCACGCGATCCTGACGTTCCCTGTGTGTCCCGGGAGTCAGCTCTTTGTGGAAGTTTACATAGCCTACCTACAAGTGGGATAAGGAGTCAATGAATTAAAATGAATATTTTACCTTTATTAATGTAAACTTATACATGATGACTGGTAATGCGTTGCCTATAACCTCCGACCGGTGATAGCCATAGATGTGTGTAGTGGCTGTGAGGAGTTGAACAGTGTAACCCAGTTAGACTCTGGATGGATGGAGAGCCACGTTATGCTGAGGAGCTGCATTATGCTGAGTACTCAGAGAATCACCAAACCACCATCTGCCTCCAGCTTTACACTCACTTCTTCTATTTCCTAATTTCCTCTATCCTTTCTCCCGACTCACTTCTCACATCTTCCACACACATCCTTCAACTCTTCTTCCTTCTATTCTTCTTTCATCGCCACTTTGCCTTTTACCTCTCATCTCCCCTCCCTCTCTCCTCTTTCTTCCTCTTCAGGTAAGCCGTCCGGTCCGCTTCGTGACTCGCCTTCATACCAGTGGGGGCTGGGAGAGGGGGGGGGGCTAGGACCGAGCCTCATTCTCTTTCTCCCAGTTTTCTCCATCTCTCTCTCTCTCTACCTCTCTCACTTTTCCTCTCTGACCTGGTTCTGTTGGATCCTGCTGGAAGGCCTGATGTTCAAGCTAGAGCAGCTCTGCACACACACACACACACACACACACACACACACACACACACACAAACACACACACACACTTGGACAGAGGGAGAACAACAACACACAATGCTCATCCAAAAGGCACATACACACATTGAAATCTAAATACACACATTTACTCAGCATACATGCAAACACACACACTGCACTCACACAGTCAGAAGCTTATAGGATTACTTTCTCTCTCTCTGGCTTTATACTGAATGTCCACAATGACGCTGCAGGTCAAATAAATTTGTTTTTGTTAGAAGTCAAAGATGTATTTGCCCTGCCATTTAACCTCTTCCACTCCTTTAGGGCTCCGGCACACTTGGCCAACTTTACTTTTTCCTGAGACTGTGCTGGGCTCATTTTTAGAGCTAGAACAAAGGGACTGGTATCATATGAAACTATAAACCTGATGAATCCATCAGTACCAACCGTGTCATACTAGCATGTCAGGAAGAACACTAAATACCGCTACAAAGTTATGCTAAATTTTGGCGAGGGAAAACTGGCATGGCGATTTCCAAAAGGGGTAATAATAATAATAATAATAATAATAATATTAATAATAAATTTGACTTATATAGCACCTTTCAGAAACCCAAGGACGCTTTACAAAGGGGGCACACAAAATCATACTAATACATTTTTACAGAGGAGAAACTATAGCTAAGTGATTAAAAGAGTGATGAGAGACCTAGAACATTCAGAGGATGGATGGATCAAACTAGAGACCTAGAGCATTCAGAGGATGGATGGATCAGACTAGATACCTAGAGCATTCAGAGGATGGATGGATCAAACTAGAGACCTAGAGCATTCAGAGGATGGATGGATCAAACTAGAGACCTAGAGCATTCAGAGGATGGATGGATCAAACTAGAGACCTAGAGCATTCAGAGGATGGATGGATCAAACTAGAGACCTAGAGCATTCAGAGGATGGATGGATCAAACTAGAGACCTAGAGCATTCAGAGGATGGATGGATCAAACTAGACACCTAGAGCATTCAGATGATGGATGGATCAAACTAGAGACTTAGAGCATTCAGAGGATAGATGGATCAGACTAGAGACCTAGAGCATTCAGAGAATGGATCAGACTAGAGACCTAGAGCATTCAGAGGATGGATGGATCAAACTAGAGACCTAGAGCATTCAGAGAATGGATCAGACTAGACACCTAGAGCATTCAGAGGATGGATGGATCAAACTAGAGACCTAGAGCATTCAGAGGATGAATGGCTTTCCTAGCTACATTGACATTAAGGGGGTTTCTGAGCAGTTTACACAACATAAGTGCTCGTCATCTATTCGCCAAAAAATGTAATTCTTACAGAAATCTCCAAATGTCAAACGTTTTTGATCCCAAATCACATCATGGTTTTTCTATGGTGTTCCTCAATGTCTTGGTGTCTTAATGTGGTGTTTTGGAGGGATTATTGATAATTTTTTTCAATTCTCCAGTGGTAGAAACATTTTTAAATTTAGCGCCAAACCTGTGTAACAAATGGTATCAACTCAAAAAACAACTCATGAGACTTAATAGAGCATACTTCTATCTAAGCCCTTATACACTTTCACAATTCATTTGAATTATTATTAGTTTTAATATTATTATTTCTGATTCATGACTAGAGCAACTGGACACACAGTGCTGAGCTGCATCTCAGATTAATCTTCAGGTTCCAGCTTCAGATGATGTACACCACTTCTATGTGACATCTACTGCTGACCTGCTTTCTCCCCCTAAAAACCCCCTGTACCACCTAAAAGACAAAAATGGGTTAAGCCAGATTGTGCCTCAAGCTCCCAGGAACAGTGCTGGGCTATGAGGCACTGTCATTACAGCCATGTCTTTTGGAATTTTTTTATTTTTTTTTCATATTTTAAGCAATTAAGTCAAATAAAAATTAAAAACATTTTTTATTAGAGGAGCCACATTAGTTTATTATCTTAGTGCCAGTCATGACTCTAAAGACGAGTAATCTTTTTGGCATGCGCCCACCCAGGCAACTTCCAATAGAATGAATGGGGAACCAGCATGATCTAGTCATGCGTTCATATTGTTCCCTCCAGTCTAGGGATGCCAATTTAGATTGTTTTCTGACCAATAGCCGACACTCGTTAACAGATCATTAACCACTAACCAATAAGATTAGTGCCTCTCATCTAGGGGATGCCATGGTTGAAGTGCTTAACAAGCCATCCAGCTGCAACGATAAGCTGATGCACAAACAGGCTAAATCCATCATTTATCGCCTGCTGCAGTGTTTGAGCACAACAGACAACTGAGTTCCCGGTTCACCCGTCAGGGAGAGTTACTGTAGCAGCCACGATGCTGCGTGCATTGTCGTGGACAGACACTTTCCCAGTAAGTCTCCCCTACATCAATTATAACTGTGAGTTTGTCAGCTGTGGTTCTCCCTGGCATGCTGTGTCAAGGTTTCCGTCAGTGTATTGCAAACCCAGCGGCCCGCCACGTGTGTGTCGGTGAGTATGAAGTTAGCAGCATAGACTGTAAGTAAGATGTGGACGTAGTCACCGTGACGTCACCCATAAGTTTGTTGACTGCTGTTTTGATGCTTTGAGTTCAACATTTTGGCCGTTGCCATCTTGATTTTTGGCCGTCGCCATCTTGGTCTTTTGCAACCAAAACCAACAGGAGAGTGTGAAGCTAAGTGCAACCAAACACTGAATAAGATATTTTTAGGCGACCAACAAGTTACAGTTAACTTTGATGAAGTGAAAACACACTGTGTAAGGGTTAAAGTTGTATGACGAAAACACGGACAACTCCCAGACGGACAACGCCGTGGTAGAGACCTGTCAATCACAAGGTAGCCCCGCCCTAAAGCATCTCCTGCTTTATGGTCTATCTGACTCAAAATGGGACCATAATTTACTAAATGAACATCATGCTGTATTGAAGAAGACTTGAAACTAACAATTGAGACCATAACCTCAGGTTTACAATGTTTACTGAGGTAATAAATCAGTGAGAAGTAGGCTGCCTTTCCTACAGCCCTGGTGAAAGCAAACATCTCTCCCATAAGTCCCCTGATCACCACTGTAAAAAAACACTCCCTCCAGGCTGGCTATGTTCCATCTGCCCATGAAACCGCCATAATCAGACCACTTCTCAAAAAACCCACCCTTGGTCCAGAGGTTTTTGCAAACTACAGGCGCATTTCCAATCTCCCATTTCTCTCCAAAGTACTGGAAAAAGTAGTTGCCGCCCACCTCCAGGAACACCTCAAATACAACAACCTTTCTGAAAAATGTCAGTCTTGTTTCCGCTCCGCCCACAGCACAGAAACAGCTCTGGTTAGAGTCACAAATGACCTACGGAAGTTCAAGGTCCCGGTCACACACCAAGCACAGGACTGACCCCTGGTGTCCCCCAGCCTGTGCATTAACAGCGCAGGCTTTAAACATGCACAGTGTAACTGATGAGGCGTCACCCTGCCTCTTTCTTTCTGCCTGCAGAGAGAGGGACAGAGAGGGAGCGGGGGGTGGAGGGAGGGGGGACACCTGTAGATTTTCACATCTGTGAAATTACAGTTGAGTTGGACCAAAGCACACTTTGTGATTGTTGGAAAGAGTAACGACAACGGTTTTGGTGAGTTTTATTTTGTTTCTGTCCAGTTTGAATGTGTTATGTTCTGGTTTCAACAATAGTTTGAACTCAAATGCAGACACAGACTCAAGTCTCTTAAAGGTGAAACAAATATAATTTATTACACATAATAATTAAATGTACAGTGAACAGGGCTGGGGTCCCTGGAGGTCCAAAACGTGGCAGTAATAAAGTCAATACTAATTCACGGAACGGAGGCATGGGGTGTCCAGGGATCCTTCCGGAGGAACAGATGAATTCACTAGAGCTCCGAGCGGTGGAATGGCGTCGGAGAGTGAACAGGCAGGTGAGTAACAAAAGTAAGGATCCTGGTCGAGGAGGAGCAGAGTGTAGGAGTGAGCAGGCAGGTTGGAATCAGGAAGCAGCAACAGCTGGCAGGTGAACAGACCTGAGCAAACAACAAAAAAAACAAGGTAAGTCCAAAAACTCCAAAAACACGAGCATGAGCAAGACGAGAGTAAATAACTAAGAGAGCCTGAATGTGTGTAATACCACCGAGGGCGACGGAACGATCTGGCGTTGACTGGCAGGAAGACCGGGGTAGATATACGGCAGGTGTGTGTGATGATTGGTTGATTGCTGTCAGCTGCTCCAGCAGTGCCTGCCCAGGAGGAGGGGGAGGAGGAAGGCCACACCTCCCAACACACTGACATACTAGAAAAACAGGGAATAACACACAGGAGACAAAAGGGCAGGGAAACAGAGGAAACACAAGGAAAACTAGGCTGCCAAGATGATATCATGACAGAATGAAGTGTTTTACGATTCTCCGTTACGTACAGCTGATCTCAACATAAACAAAAATACACACGGATGATGGCGCAAGCTGCACGGAGAGGGGGGGGACTCGGGCAGCTTGGCGGAGGTCTGCGCTCTCCGAGTGCTATTCTAGTTATTATTATTTTCTCATTGACTTCTATACAATCAGACTTTTTTTTTAGCAACCACGGAGTCGCCCCCCTGCTGGCTATTCAAAGGTGACATCACATGCTGCTAGAAATGAGAAATTTACAGGAAATGGTTATTTGATTGTGTTATTCAAATCTGTGGCCGACCGCTGCAGAGGTGGGTAACACTGTGGACCTCATTGATTGGTAGAAACTTTGCTGAACTCGCATCTGAATGGCCTCTCCAAAACTCACATCGACATCTGAACCGAGCATCGGTCATTGTTCATCCTTATTATTATTATTTGACTTCTGTACAGGGTAAATATCCCCATAAGAACTGCACACATGTGTAATGTGTTCACTCTCCATGAAGCTGAAGCTGATGTGTGCATACCTTGACATAATCACATCACACAGCCAGCTGAACTGTAAGCTCAGTGCTGCGTCAATGACAAATAAGATAAAGAAAGAAAATGCATTGTAACAACACACTACATGTCACATTCTGCAGCATAACACCCAAATATAATGAGAGAGTACAGCTACAGCAGGCTATTTTAGTCTCACTTTGTAGTTACAAATGGATGACTAGAGGCTACGGCAACATTCAAGCATGAATGACATTAGGCCTACCGCGGATGTCTGGTATTATGCCAAACTGGCGTCTTGTCTCCCAGCAGTAGATCAAACAGCGTCTTTGCCAACAGCTTGGTGTATGTCTTTAAGGAACACAGAGGAACAGGGGCTGAAAAAATAGAGTTAGATGGAATAGGGCCAGCGGTCAGTACATGACCTTGTTCTGGTCCAAATAGATAGCTCTGTCATCTGCTCTGTGTGTGTGTGTGTGTGTGTGTGTCTGCTCTGTGTGTGTCTGCTCTGTGTGTGTGTGTCTGCTCTCACGTGTTTGTGTGTCTATAGAAGCAGCATTGTCAAGTGTCCTCACACCACCTCTGTCACACCACCCTGTGCTCTCTCTCTCTTTCTTCCTCTCTCCTGCTCTCTGTAGTCGGCCTGCTATTCAAGTGTTGTATTCAAAATGTGAAAAGTCAAATTTGAAAAGAAATGGATGGCAAGTGAAAGTCAATACATTTTGGTCAATATCACTAAGTAGTTTCGATGCTCATTTGAGGCAGAAAAAGTTTAGGTTGATGGAGAATTGATGCAATAAATGGCGGTAGAAATGCTTGTGTTGAATACCTAATGGTATATATGACCTGCCCTGTGAAGCATGGAGTCTCATCAGAAAACAGCTGAAACATATTTTGGCACATTTGAAAACGTTCTGAAATGTTATTCTACTATAGTCACAGTCAGGGTCTGAAATTAGCACCTGCCACCTGCGGGAAAATTGTTGGCATTGGCAGATAAAATCATCAAGCCACCCGCCACTTTGGCAGGCCCGTCGTCCTGTCGTCCCGCGGCCGAAAAGAATTATGATTGGGAGAAGGAAAATTAATATTGGGACGAGAGTTGAAAGAAAAATACCTGTAACATTAGAATGAACGGTGATGAAAATGACTGCACGTTTTGTGTAGCGCACCGTTATTATTAAACCTCACACACTGTATTCGCCCGATCCGTCCCACACGTACACACCTACATCACATAACATATACCGCCGGCCTCTGATCTCAGGACAGCTGCAGCGTCAACAGGGAATTATTCCCAAGTCAATGAGGTCAACTTTCTAGTATTAACGTCATCAGTTAGCTAACGTCAGACTGTTGGATGTTAACGGTAACGTTACAGTTAGCTAATGTTAAACTGTCTGATGTTAACGGTAACGTTACAGTTAGCTAACGTTAGACTGTTCAATGTTAACGGTAACGTTACCAGTTAGCTAACGTTAGACTGTTCAATGTTAACGGTAACGTTACAGTTAGCTAACGTTAGACTGTTGGATGTTAACGGTAACGTTACAGTTAGCTTATATTAGACTGTTGGCTGTTAACGGTAACGTTACAGTTAGCTAACGTTAGACTGTTGAATGTTAACGGTAACGTTACAGTTGACGCTCGCCAACGAGTCGGCAGCCGACGTTTGTATTAACAGTGAGTGAGCTGACGATTACGTTACGTTAACGAGGAGTCAAAACTCCGCTACAGCTCAAATCATGTCACTAATGTTAACCACTTATTTACCTACTTACTCCTCTCTTCGTCCTCTATGGGTAATAAGGCTGTCATGAATGAATTTAGTCCGTACCGACATGCTGCGTCCGCCCATCACAGGAGCATCTCCAGCAGCTCCTCCAACTCTAGGAGCAGCTAGCAGGGCCGGTTCCAGCTAGCAGGGCCGGTTCAAGCTAGCAGGGCCGGTCCTAGCTAGCAGGGCAGGTCCTAGCTAGCAGGCTCGGTCCTAACTTTTTGGGGGTCCTATGCAAAATCTTGTTTTTCGACCAAATGCTATTTTTTTCACAGCAATATAAAATAGATAATAGAAAGGGAATTATGACCTGATTATAAATATTATATTTAAATAATGATAAGCTTTTGAATTGTGTTTTTATGCAAATAACCACTACAGATGGCAATATCAAAGTACAGTACAGTACTGTGTAGGCTACAGTACCCTCCCACCCCCCACAAACAGGGATCCCCCAGAAGCTAATTTGAACACTATAATTTACCATGTGCATAATGTCTTTCATGTAAAATATATCGAACATTGAATTATATCAGATCTAAAATCGCATTTAGCGCAGAGATTTAAAAAGTGGCAAATAAAATTTATGAGTGGCAGACAAAAAAAACGTACCTGCCACAGTGGCAGGCAGTGAAACAAGTTCATTTCAGACCCTGGTCACAGTGCAATGGCATATACTGCATTTCTTTCTCTTCTGTTGGCCACTGCCTTTCATTAAATTGAATTTGGGACTATTTCTTACAACACTCTAGCTGCACTGTCATTTTTATTTTGCTGTTCTACTTTATTTTTACTCTTTTTAAATCCTATGCATATATGTCTTTTATATTATGTTGTGTTTATTTTGTATCTTGTGTTAATGCCTTTTATGTCTTATGACTTGTCTTGTTCTACAAAAATTGCTCTTCAAAAACACGTGCTATGCCTTTTCCTATTAAAACCAGCATGACCAACAAACAATAATAACACAACAACCTACAACCACGTGCACTTTTCTTTTTGTCTGATGGATGTTTCCGATATGTTTTCCCATATTTTCAGTTGCATTTGATCACTGTAGTACAGCCTAATGTTTACTCACAAGGTAATTGATGGCAACTTTAAAAATGTAATTAATCACTCATTACCTTTTGCTTTGAAATAGTAATTACCGCCACATTCCGGGGGTCGAGGTCTGGTGCAGCCACATTCAGAACACACCGTATGTAGATTGATGCACGTACTTTGGAACCGCTGTTCACGAGTTCAACCCGTAAACGCTTCGCTGTACGCCGTTAGCAACACGTGCTGTTAGCAACACGCGCTGAGGTTAGCTCAACAAGCTGACGGCTGTACGACGTCGGTCACAAATTAAACGGCGGAGCTGGAAGACCCAGACCCAGAAAGAGTTTTGTCAGAGCATGTCGGCATTGCTCCGCTGTTGTAGGAGTTATGAATGGAAACTGTAGCGTGAATACATTAATTAGTACTGACATAAGTAATGATAATTAATAAGCCTCAAGAAGCCCCATAAATATGCATCATGAACATATGAATTGGTACAAAAGATTATGGAGAGTGATTACACTCAACTGTGGCTATCATAACGAATCAGTTTTATATTAAATAACAGAATTCATCTTAACAATAAATCCAGGCCACCACTCGCCAGAGAGGGATAATTGATATCCAATTAATGAATTCAATCTTAATTTTGAAGTTTACTGAGTTCTTGACTCGTGTAAGGTGGCCGTAAGGTTTCATACACAGAAAATCAGGTTTGTTATAAATGAACTGCTGACTACACACACAACCCATAATGCTAACACTATATAATAACCAGCTTTCATTAATGGTAAATTGATATTTAAACTTATTTAATATTGTTTTTTTTACTGTTACAAACAATGAAATAATGTGAACCAATGTTTACTAATTATTAGTATTACTGCTATAATTTCTGTTATTAGTTTGTGTAATATGAAGTAATTAGGTTAAAAATTATATATTGTGAGAGAAATGATAAATGATAACAATTACATTCTGATTACATTAGTAAAATATGTATTTCCAGTTTATTGTTGTTATAATATTTGATCTACTATATAATGTATTTCTTAGTGATAACCGAATGATTTGTAAACATTTAAATATATATATATATATATACTGCATATACTATACTAGCATATACTAGCATATACTAAGCCTATATTACTGTAAGCCCCACAGCTAGTGCCCGTTTGTGCTGTGTGTATGTGAGTATGGTAACTATGGTAATCCCATGGTTGTGTGTATAGTGTTTACTCAGCTCCTTTGTCACGTCAGAAGATGCAACAATATTTCCTCTGGTTGAGCTGCACATAGTGCTGTTTATGATGTCATTGTGGTTTAGCTTCAGCTCAGCAGTACCCTGCTGGTGTCTGTGCACCACCACTGTGGTTTCTGTTGTCAGCAGCCTCTCTGTGTTACTAATGAAGCACTGCGTAGCGCCGCTGACCAACTGCAGCATTTCAGATGGGAGAGAAAATAACCTCTGGGTTACATTAATAACCCTAGCTCCAAGCTCTTCAGCTGAGTGTCACTGCTGCTGTCCCGTCCAACGGTTTAATACTGGCACATCATTTAGGCTGGACAACAGAAGATGTCTGCTTCTACTGGCTAGCTACTAACAGTTAATCCACACCTTCCAGCCAATTGTGAAAGGGTCAACAATGCCTTGTGCATGCTGTATGCTGCATGTTTTATGGGAATTTGGTTTGTTTTATTCTATTTTGCATGTTTTATCCTTGCATGTTTGTTACCTGAGATGTTGTGTTGTAGGTTCACCTACCATTTTAGTTGTTTGGGTTGCTTTTAATACGTGGATTGAAGTGTGTTTTTATTTGAAATGTCCTGGACTGAGCTATGACCTTTGGACAGCCACACCTCCAATCAAGGAGACTGATTACAGGAGGAGTGACAGGTGTGGCGAAGCCGCATGCTATTAGGGAGATGCAACACAGACGGAGAGGAGAAAAGGAGGGAGTGGCTCGCAGCAGACGGGGTTCTTTATTCAAAGAAACAGTCCAGGGATGGCGGTGGGGCAGAACAGCTCTCCTGACGACTACTACCTACCAGCCCAGTGACCAGCGAGTTCCTGTATGACTACATGCAGCAGACCGTGTCCGCCAACGCAGTTTCACTCAGACCTGGGTCGGCAGTTGGTCTCCTGCCGCCTAGGGAAATCGTGAGTACCCTTTGGTACATTTGAGTGGCGAACACACTGAGACAGGCCAGGAAAGCCCGTAGCTGGTGATAGCCTAGCAGTGGGGAACACACTACTGGTCCTGGTGTCTCTGTTGTTCCACAGATTCGGACGGTGCTGGAGAGACGGCCGAGGTGGGCAGACGGCGTGGTAGGAGTACGGGAGGAACCACGGGAGGAGCCGCTGGATTGGATTGGATTTAAGAACTGGATTGGACTAGACTGGACCGCTGGATTGGACTGGATTGCTGGACTGGACTTTTTATAGGGTTCTAACCTTGCTGCTAGCAGCATTTTTATTCCATTTAGCTTTTAAATGAATCATTCATTTAGATCCATGTTATTTAAATTGTAACAAATCTGGTTTTAATTTGACTTTAGACTTCTGTCTGGTTTTGAACTCTGCTCACCTGATTTTAAAAGAACCTGAATCTTTCAGAGTCCTAGGCTCTAAGTTATTTCCTAGGTGGCGTTGTCGGCTCCTAGTAACATCCAATTCATAGTTAAATTGAACTGGTATCTTAAGTTGCGGCCTTGCCATTGGCTGTTGGGCCCAGGCCGCATAATCACAATCCAGAGTTGTCTTTATTGTAGTGATGCTATTACTATGGTGAGTACAATGTTATCATAACTGATAAAAATAATAAAGAAAAGACCTAGTGTATGTTGTAATAAGCAGCCATTTTCTTTTAAATACGGGGTTGTTGTGAGGTGTGCTGATTGGCTCCTTCAGTAATGTGTTTAACCCTCGGAGGAAGTGTTTCATCCCAAGGATCCCGACATAAAGCAGCATGTATGAGCAGCGTCTGCTGAGGCTCCGCTCCACAAAGCTACTGTGTGTGTGTGTGTGTGTGTGTGTGTGTGTGTGTGGGTGCAGTAACACCTTCAGCCCCGTGGCATCATTACATCTACAACATATGCTACGTGATAAAGCTGTCAGTGCTTAAACACTGCAGTCGCTGCTAATGTGGAGTTCACATGTATCACAGCCAGATGTCAAAGGCTTCTCCAAGCACTTCTATTCATCATGGATATAAAGCTTTCCCCATCGCTAATGGATTCAACCCCCCGCTGTGGTGTTTATGCAGCGCCTGCCTTCACGGTGATTTCAGACTGCTGCTCTCAGGATGTCTATCATAGTCGACAAAGCACAAATAAACCGGATTGTTACTCTCTGCATCAGTTTCCCCCTGACGTTATCACGCCGGCACTCCACCACTGCTCCTGTCTCATTCATATCGTCTATCTCCCTCTCTCTCCCCTGGATTCATTTCCTCTCCTCTCTCCTCTCATCCCTTTGACATGTCTCTTTTCTTTGCCTTTTTCATGTCCTGACCTCTCAACATTCCCCTGCATGCCTGCCTGCTGCCACCGCGCCGGGGGGGATTTGAAGGGATGATCAAGTGCATATGATGTGTTTTGCAGCTTCTTTTTTTTGTATAATACTTCATCCTCAACAGTTTAGACGACGTGCTGATGCTCATTGGCGCCAGCTCCTCACGATGCAGGGCTTGTTACGCTGTCGACTAAGCATAAAGAAGAGGAACTAACACTGTGCCGGCACACTCCGACGTCAAAGAAGAAAGACTTGTGTTGCTGTTGAAAGGGATGTCAGCGGAGGAAATAGAGGTGGGTGGGAGGATGGGGGGAGGGGGGCGGGAGGCCTCTGAGGTAAAATCATCTGATTGAAGGTGAGTTTTGAAATACGTGATTTGAGGTGGAAAAGACAAAGCAAAGCAGAAAAAAAGGAGGAAAGGCAGAAGAAGGAGAAGGCTTTTCTGGGTGAAGTGTAGACTGGAGGCGAACGCTGTGATCCTCTCTCCTCTCTCTCCCTGCATGACACACTTCATGAGTTGCCAAATTAGACGTGGAACTTATGAAAAAGCACTTGAACAGGCAATTATTTCCCCCTCATGAAAATCTCTGCGTTAGTGTCGGCTTATTAGGAGATGAATGTGGCTGGCATTTAGCTGCTTGTTTGTTGCACAAATGAAGAAAGAGAAAGCAAAGCGTCAGAGGAGACATTATTAGTCTCTGACACACACACACACACACACACACACACTACTACAGAGATTAAAGGCTGTGAGAATACTGTAAGCTCACAAACACCTGAGGATGTGCATTTTGAAGGGAATGTAATTGCTGCCTGGATTAGTTTGAGTGGTGAGCAGAACATCGACCCGTTCTCACTCCCAACGCGTCAAGATACCGCCGCTTGGTCGGTGGTACCGGCGCTGTATACATGTTATGAGTGTATTTTGACACGCCGTCCCTGACACGTCCAAAACTGACACTAGAGGTACCGAGAGCGTCTCAGTGTGAAGCGTAGGGCAGCTGACCAGGCGGCTCATGGCAGGCGTCCTGTGTACCGCTGGTCACTAATACTCTGGCTTTTTACTCAAATGTTATTGTCTTGTTCTTGTAGTAGTAGTAATTATAGTAGAAATATTTATAATAGTAGTAGTTGTTGTAGTAGTAATATTTATAGTAGTAGAAGTAGTAGTAGTAGTAATAATAGTAGTAGTTGTTGACTTTGGGCCCGGGGACAGCTGTACCCTTTGCCCCCCGCCTGCGCGCACACTCCACACTGCAGAAGAGTTAGTTTAGCTCTGAGAATATCTAGTGAATGTACAGTGGACGTTTGAGCAGAAATAACTGCTGCAGCTCCTCCAGACCAACAGAGGTTTCCCGTGTCTTGTGAAGTGACGGGGCTCCGCAGAGAGAAACGTTATCGTCTCCGACCAAAACTCCGGCGTCTCCCCCGTTCCCTCCGGCCGCGGTCGGGAGGCTGAAGCAGGAAAAGCCAACACTATGATCAGCATTGATTCATGGAGAGACCTTCGTCTGGTCAGCTAACATTACTGCCAAGCAGCTGAAATATAGAGTGATATTGTGCTTTTAGCTGACGTGTGTCGCCTCACTGTTTTGAGCGATGCTCCTTCATGTCTATGTAGAGCGAGCACAAGCGCGAGCAACAGGACGCTGACTTTAGTTGACTTAACGGCCACAGGTGTCGCTGTTAACAAGACATTTCTGATTCTTACAAACAGTCCCTTTAAGAGAAGTTCTTCTCTAGTATATTGGAGTGTTTGTACGAGAGATGTGTATGAAGTGAAACAAGCTCTTTTGTCATAAAACCTTAATCAATAATTCCTTTCTTTCTGAGTGATAATTCTCTATCAGCATACACCTTCACAAGCAGGATTATTATTATTATTATTATATATATACTATATATATATAAAATAAGAGACACTTGACGGTTGGATCTCTACCTAAAGACTAAAGCAGTTGTGTATGTCTAATCAGGTCTAATCATTGTGCTGAGCAGAGCTTTAGCTGATTCTTTTAATAGGATGTAAACTGAGTCTGTCAGTCGACTGTGAACCCAAGAAGCTAATGAAGAAATCAACAGGGGTCTAAAAATATTCAGCACAGGAAATGTCACGTTATAATACTGTTACAGAATAAATGGGAACCACATAATCATAAAACAATAAATAAATAAATGCAAGACATCATGAAGGAAGTGTTCTGTTAGATGTGTTTGTGGAGGTGGAGGGTGGATGTGTATCACACTCACACATCTCATCTGATGAACACATTACGTTGTTTTCAGCATCCAGCAGGTTCAGAAGGTTACTAATGTAATCTGTTATGAAATTAGATTCAAGTAGAACTGAATGGTCTCAGTAGTGTTTCTTACATTTTCTTTTATAATATGGACAATTTAAATATGCCTTGAATGAAATCTACTGGTTAATGTTATGAGAACGCTCATCATCTCTCCTCAGTATGCTGAGACTGAGAGCACGTTTCTAATGTTTCTAATGAAACACTCACCGTCTAGTTCCCTGAGCAGAGAGCTGTGTGACTGCTAACAGCAGCAGCAGGCTGGGATCAGGGCTGGGATCAGGGCTGTGTGAGTGAAATGATAGTATTTTCAGTTTTGTGTCTCACTACTAGACTGAAGATGTGACTCACTGTTTGTTGCCGCAGTATTTCCTCTTCAGACTCCAGAGTGTGATTGTGACTGGAACTGGATGGACAGTCTGGAGAACAACAGCCGTTGATGCAGACATTTTTGCGACGTTGATCAAAGTTACATCACGTTACCGAGCGAAGGAATCACTGTTTCTGAAATTCCTGACAGTTTGACCACTTGTTCTTCAAGCTTCAGGGCAGTCTGTCAGGTAAATCTACACACACACACACTCTGTACTGTTCTCATCATGTGGCAACACAATTTAACAGCAAGTCAAACTCCATCCAATAAATGCATAAGAGTCATCTTAGTTGCGCCTTTAATAAGATTCCGTTGTAGATGTATTCATGAATCAAGAGTGAAAAGACGATGCTGTCACAGACTTAGACGAATGGATAGCAGTAGATAAGATACATGTCTGCTCCTTGGTCTGCTTGAGGAGTAAATGGCTGATTTCCTGTCACGTGACAACTACTTCCTGTCTTTCTGAAGTCCGACTGTGGTGAAGCAGCTTTGCCCTCTGCTGGTTGCACTCAGTACTGCGAGTGGATTCACGTCGATGACAGCCGTGTGTCGAGTTACAAAACACAACTTTACTCTAATGAATTGCGGCTGAATTATATTAATGTCCACCACTAGGAGGTGCTAAAACACTGGTAACAGAACTCACACTCAATACAGCAGCTACGCACACGCCAACCGGCGAGGGTCACTGAGCAGATCACAACAGAGCCAGCTCAGCTGTGTTGGACTGTAAAGTTACCCACATCATCCAACCTACTGTACTAGCATCCTTATTTAACTGGCTTCATCTGACGATGAACTACAGTCTCTCTCGGTGTTACACATCGTCCAAGCTAGCCACATTAGCCACGCGACATGCTAACGCAAACTTCAACAGACTGACCTACAAAATAAAGAGTAAAACAAGATAAAAACAACTAAACTAACAGCTTCAAAGGTTGAAGTCGGGTCACAGACAGTCGGTCTCATCCTGCACTGTACTGGTCCTCGTTGAGAATACATTGTCCAGTTGTTGTGGGGACATTTCAGTCAAAAATACAGTCAAGCCACTGGGTCTTCACAGAGTACATGAGGACTTCTCTGTTGGTTCTTATAGTCAATAACCAGTATAAATACCCCCTTTAATAATAATAATACTTATAAATAAAGATAAGCCTAAACATACATGTCTGTAAAGGCAGTAAATAGAGAAGTCCGTCCTTTAAATCAGTCATTCAAATCACAACATTGTATGAAGGACATTTTATTTTTCAATACACATCTTAAAAGCACACTGCACGCTATGACCCGCTGTCACCCCTGCAGTCAGACGCATCACTTAACACACACACACACACACACACACACACACACACACACACACACAGACACACACACACGCTGGCAGCACGAGCTGCATCTTTATTATATCCATACGTCCTCGGTGAGCAGGCTCAGCTGTTAGAAGCAGATCACAGGTCTGGAGGAGAACATGACACAGTCAGAGTCTTTAAGCCCATAGAAATGTTCACGGTGTCTGACGGAGGGGAGAGAGTGTGTGTGTGTGTGTGTGTGTGTGTGTGTGTGTGTGTGTGTGTGTGTGTGTGTGTGTGTGTGTGTGTGTGTGTGTGTTTACTGTACATGCATGTGTGAATCAATCGGCATGTTGTCCTTGTCTGAGTCAGTGTGATGACTTTGTGCTGATTTTGAAGTTTAGACTTGATATGTTTTGGTTTGTGTGTGTGTGCGTGTGCGTGCGTGTGTGTGTGTGTGTGTGTGCGTGTGTGTGTGTGTGTGTGTGTGTGTGTGTGTGTGTGTGTGTGTGTGTGTGTGTGTGTGTGTGTGTGTGTGTGTGTGTGTGTGCGTGTGTGCGTGTGTGTGCGTGTGTGTGAGTGAGTGTGTGTGTGACTTCAAAGCAGACCTCTGGATCAGTCTCAGGTTAATATGAAGCGTTCTGGGCCAGCTGTGTGTGTCAATGGAACCGAGTGATTTGAAACAGTGTGAGTGGGTTGTGACTGTACACACACATGCAAACACCCACTAAAACACACGGCTGAGTGTATATATATATATATATATATATAAATATATATATATATATATATATGTATAAAAGAGAGCGTGAGCCTGCACATTTGTCAGTGTGAGCGAGAAGGAGAGAAAATGTTGGTGTTCCCTGCTTACAGGGAGCAGCAGCACTTACTCAGTCAGCCTGATAAAGAGAGCATTATGGAAGCAATCCATTTGCCTTAAGAAGGTTTGCAGATGAAATAGAATAGTCCGGCTGCTGGGGGAAAGAGAATACGATTTGATGCATTACTCAACATGTCAAAAAGTATTTTTCCAATTTATTCTGCGTAACTTTGGGAGAGTTAGAGGGGCATTTGTTTTGAGAGCAGCCAGCGGAGCCCAGTGGTGCTGAGAGGGATGGAGGGAAGAGGAGAGAAAAGAAGAAGGGAGGAAGAGGAGGCTGAGAGAAACTGGCAGAGACATTATGCTGTAAAAGTTGCACTAGGCGAGGTTTTTATGTAAAAAAAAAAAGAGCAGCATTTTAGCCTAAATCATAAACTAGGCCGTAAAAGAACAGAGCTTCCCTCCCCACTCATAAAGACACTGACCCCATTTACCCGAGTTAGAGGACAACTTCTATACATTTAACCTCATCTCTCTGTGGCTCTATGTGAATGCTTAATTTCTACCGCCTTTATAATAACTGCATTATCACATATGAGCTGGTTTAGTATATTTAAAAAATGAAACTTTATTTTTATCGTCACATACATGAAATGTGACCTCTGCATTTAACCCTTCCTAGTCATTAGGAGCAGTGAGGAGGAGGAGGCTGCTGTGAAGCTCCCGGGGAGCAACCTGGGGTTCAGTGTCTGGCTCGAGGACACTACGACATGTGGACAGAAACCGGGGACGCCGCATATCAGCGAGCACGAGCTGCAGTTCAGGAATCAACAGGTTAGAGTCTTTAGATGGAGCATCACTGATATTTCTGTTCTGTATTCTTTCTTATTGACAATATGCCAGAACCCCTTAACAGTCCGACGGACACTATTCTGTCTTTCAGAGGTTTCTAGAGGGTTAGTTGTCAAGCTAGAGTGAAGATACTGGTATCATATAAAACTATAAAACCTAAAGAATCCACTGGTACCAACCATGTCACCATATAACTACACTTTGGCGAGGAAAAACTGGCAGATGTCCCTTGCAGTATAAATGTGTTATTGTCACCTATTCTAAAATGATGTATTATATTATTCTGCATACTGGGGTCCATAAACAGTCTTGAATTACATAAATTGGGTATCAATGTAAAGCTGAGACTCTGGTGGATCCAATGATCCCAACTGGATTCATGTGTGATGATATTAGTCCCCATAGGAGACATTTCATTGACCTCAGTGTATAAAATGACCTGTGGTGACCTCTAGGATAATCACAGCCTCATGAAACCTTACAACCACAAACTAGAGACCTAGAGCATTCAGAGGATGGATGGATCAGCCTAGAGACCTAGAGCATTCGGAGGATGGATGCATCAGACTAGAGACCTAGAGCATTCAGAGGATGGATGGATCAGACTACAGACCTAGAGCATTCAGAGGATGGATGGATCAAACTAGAGACCCAGAGCATTCAGAGGATGGATGGATCAAACTAGAGACCTAGAGCATTCAGAGGATGGATGGATCAGACTAGAGACCTAGAGCATTCAGAGGATGAATGGATCAAACTAGAGACCTAGAGCATTCAGAGGATGGATCAAACTAGAGGCCTAGAGCATTCAGAGGATGGATGGATCAATCTAGAGACCTAGAGCATTCAGAGGATGGATGGATCAGACTAGAGACCTAGAGTATTCAGAGGATGAATGGATCAAACTAGAGACCTAGAGCATTCAGAGGATGGATCAAACTAGAGACCTAGAGCATTCAGAGGATGGATGGATCAAACTAAAGACCTAGAGCATTCAGAGGATGGATGGATCAAACTAGAGACCTAGAGCATTCAGAGGATGGATGGATCAGACTAGAGACCTAGAGCATTCAGAGGATGGATGGATCAAACTAGAGACCTAGAGTATTCAGAGGATGGATGGATCAGACTAGAGACCTAGAGCATTCAGAGGATGGATGGATCAAACTAGAGACCTAGAGTATTCAGAGGATGGATGGATCAGACTAGAGACCTAGAGCATTCAGAGGATGGATGGATCAAACTAGAGACCTAGAGTATTCAGAGGATGGATGGATCAGACTAGAGACCTAGAGCATTCAGAGGATGGATGGATCAGACTAGAGACCTAGAGTATTCAGAGGATGGATGGATCAGACTAGAGACCTAGAGCATTCAGAGGATGGATGGATCAAACTAGAGACCTAGAGCATTCAGAGGATGGATGGATCAAACTAGACACCTAGAGCATTCAGAGGATGGATGGATCAAACTAGAGACGTAGAGCATTCAGAGAATGGATGGATCAGACTAGAGACCTAGAGCATTCAGAGGATGGATGGATCAGACTAGAGACCTAGAGCATTCAGAGGATGGATGGATCAGACTAGAGACCAAGAGCATTCAGAGGATGGATGGATCAAAGAGACCTAGAGCATTCAGAGGATGGATGGATCAGACTAGGTACTCTGTACGCTACCTGCTCAGGTACTCTGTTCACTACCTGCTCAGGTACTCTGTTCACTACCTGCTCAGGTACTCTGTTCACTACCTGCTCAGGTACTCTGTTCACTACCTGCTCAGGTACTCTCTCTACACTACCTGCTCAGGTACTCTGTACACTACCTGCTCAGGTATTCTCTCTACACTACCTGCTCAGGTACTCTGTTCACTACCTGCTCAGGTACTCTGTACGCTACCTGCTCAGGTACTCTGTTCACTACCTGCTCAGGTACTCTGTTCACTACCTGCTCAGGTACTCTGATTACTACCTGCTCAAGTACTCTGTTCACTACCTGCTCAGGTACTCTGTTCACTACATGCTCAGGTACTCTCTGTTCACTACCTGCTCAGGTACTCTCTCTACACTACCTGCTCAGATACTCTGATCACTACCTGCTCAGGTACTCTCTCTACACTACCTGCTCAGGTACTCTGTTCACTACCTGCTCAGGTACTCTCTACACTACCTGCTCAGGTACTCTGTATGCTACCTGCTCAGGTACTCTCTCTACACTACCTGCTCAGGTACTCTGAGGACTTACACATTAATAAAGTGATAATAATAATAATATGGTGTGTTGCCCAGAGGGGCAGCTTTCAGTCGGTGGTACTAAGGATGCCTTTTTAGGTCGACAGTATGTCTGTTTGTCCCGACTCTAGTTCAGAGCCATGCTGTATATGAAGAGAAGGGAAGAATGGAAAATGAGTGTCTGAAGCAGCACATCACATGATGCAGTTTGCAGCTGAACTCTCTCCCATTGTGTTTGTGTTCAGCTGTGATCTAAAGGGAAAGAGGGTTATTTGTTCCTTATTTCATTGTGGTTCCCCTCAGCAGGCAGACTCCGAGATGATGGGTCCCACATATCAAGTACGTTCCCTCCAGACACAGCTGCAGCACTCTGGATCAGCGGGGTGCTGACCTTCTCCCAGCAGGGTGTCAATGAGGCGCTGCCAACATGTGTATTCTAACTATTACCATGACAGCACATCTGGAACTCACTATTTATTATCTTCTTAGAAATACTAAAAACACACAATCATAAGCCAATGAATTCTTTCTTGGCTTCTCTTGCACACATGTCGCGTAATAGAAATAAAAATAAGATGTGAATCAGTGTTCAAACCTTTATGTAAAGGAAGCAACAGGATTACATAACTAACCCGACCCCAGTACATCTGGTGGTGTTAGTGTTCTACATTAATGAGTGAATCTGTCTCTGTGACCCTGTTTAGATTTCAGGAGCTGCTATGGTAATAGAGAGGGGATACTTTATTTACACCGTGCTCTTTTCATCCTTTGTTGTTTGGGCTGTCTGGTGGAGCGGTAATCAGGAGATTAAGAAGAAATCCATAGTGGGCCGGTACTGTTTGGGTCCACTGTGGACTACCTCTGATTCTGACTGCTGAGCTTTCGGAGTGCCACAGATACCAACACAGAAGTAGGGGAGGAAATGTGTGCCCCCTCCTAAATGGTAAATGGACCGCATTTATATACTCTAGAGACATTCTAGTCTTCTGACCACTCAAAGCTCTTTACACTACATGTCAACAGTCACCCATTCACACACACATTCATACCCTGATGGCAGAGGCTGCTATACAAGGAGCCAACCTGCCCATCAGGATCTGATCTAAATACTCATTCACACACCGATGGTTCAGCCTTCAGGAGCATTTTGGGGGTCAGTGTCTTGCTCAAGGACACTTGGACATGTGGACTGGAGGAGCCGGGGATCGAACCGTCGACCTTGATAAAGTAACAGAAATATGGAAAACACATCACAAATGTAACTATCATAACTTCAAAATAACTCAACAACACTTTGGGACACCGGCCTACTGGCTGAAAGTCCTGTGTTGGACTCATCCACCTCCCTCCCTTATTGGTTAAAGGTTATTGTACCGGCGGTCCACGGGGACCTACGCGCCGCCGGTGCCGGCACCGCTGCTTTTGCCAGACAACAGCGGGGTACAGCGCTCCAGAGAGCGGGGAGGACAGAGAACAGGTGGGCGGTCGGGTGTCAGCTCCGCGCAAAGCAGCGGAACAAAAACATCGACACATCTCCGACAGTATGATAATAATGCTCTTCACGTGCCTAGTCTACATAAAGTAGAGCACAGAGTCCGTTTCCATGCTGACAAGCGCCTGTGTCTGCCTGTTTATTCACCTGAGGGGCGCGGTGATCCCGCGGATCCCAGCTGGACATCAGTTGTGTAGGCGGTCCTTAATGTGGCCCAGGACACATTCACTCCACACTGCTAAAAGAATGTGGTCATATGAGGCCCAGACCACCTCTGAATGTGGTCTGAAAGATCCGATCTCAATGCTTCTTGAGTGTGTTCACACCTGTACTTAAAGCTGTCCACTTGAGGACGCATGTTAATACCAGGTGTGAACAGGGCCTCTGTCTGTTTTCTCTACGTCACTAGCTCTGAGCTCTGAGCGGAGCAGATTCCCACATATGCGTGTACAGTGATGTCAGTACAGACTACATGGCGTGAAATGATATGCAAAAAGCAACAAAGGCATTGCTATTGCACGCAAAATGACTTACAAATTGCCGTGACGTTCATTTGCTATTTGGTGAGAGCGTGCTGGAGAGTCATTCAATCCTTGGAGCTTCTGAGTGTACAGCTGTGATGTCTTTGTGGCGTTACACGTATGTTTATATGGATATTAAAACATGTAGAGTAGAGGGACAACTCTCACTTGTTCTTAGCTGTACCACTTACCATATTGTTGTTGGGATGGCTCTCACCACACAAGTATTAAACTCTCATCTGAAAGGCATTCTGGGAAACTGTTGTAATCACAGACTGAAGCAGAAGTTGACGAGGTAGGTAGATTACAAAATGATGGTGATGTAGAGTATGACAATGTTAGAATATGTATGCTATTTCCCTTAAAATCACACTTCTCTCTCTCTCTCTCTCTCTCTCTCTCTGTCTCTCTCTCTCTCTCTCTCCCTCTCTCTCTCTCACACACACACAGTACCCTCAATTACGCAGCACTTGATCATCAAGGCTTTGCATATAACACCCTCTCATCGCCTTGACACTCGTTCTCCATCACACGTACACCCTGGCACTACTTAATCATCACAAAGCACACACACACACACACACTCACACACACACACTTCTCAGCCTCTTATCATGTGGAGTGGTGTACTGCGGGTTGGAGTTGTGATATTAGTCTCATTAAAGCAGCCAGTAATTACCGAGGCCTGAGAGACAACAGAGGAAACAATAAGAAGAGGAAGTGTGGATGAACTCCACCGAGACTCTGCTGCAGCGTTCTGCTCTGGAGTGGCAGCTGGTGAACATGGTGTCATTACACACACACACAAGCACACGCACACACACATGCACGCATAGACACACTCACATAAAGGAAAAACAAACACATACACACATAAACATGCACAGGTATGGTGGCTTACACATATTCATGCACATACACTACACATCAAAACCAACTTTAATTACCCACACAACACCATGCATTTGCACATTCATGCACGCATGTAGCACAGTAACACACATGCACACACACACACACACACACACGCACACACACACACACACACACACACACACACACACACACACACACAATCTCCAACAGTAGGCACCCTTATAGACAAATAAACACACACACACTTTGTTCTTCTCTATTTTCCTGCATAGAGGAGGCATATTATTGATAGAGCTTTGTCACACACATACACACACACACACACACGCACTCTGTGCAGCGTCTGCTAATTATGAATAATAAAGCAGAGGTTTAAATAATTGCGATGGTGGTCCTTTGGTGCCTCTCCAGCAGCTAAGTGGGTCACACTTGACGGAGTGTTTCCTTTCGATCCGTCCAGCATTCAAACCCTCTATAATAGCGAGGAGGTCTGGGAATTCAGTGGCATGACATCCCGCGGAAATTATCCAATACAGGCAGCGGGTATTTTTGGCAGGAAGCAAAAGGTCTCGGAGCTTGGGAATTCTCCACATGACATTTCCTATTGTGTGGAGGAAATACATCAGATTCCATTACATGTGAGGGCACACATCATCTTGAGAAGACGGCTGTGATTTGGGGAATCAGAGGAATGGAGGGTTTTCTACCAGTGAATGCTCAATTGAAAACCAAGGGAATGCTGGGAGTTCTTAGAAACCCAGTGTTATATCCCCAGTATGCTACTGATTAGACTCCAACAATATTCATTACCATTCCCTGTGCTTAAATCCTCTATTAGATCACGAGCATCTGGGAATTCTGCAGTGAGATGTGCAGTTTTAAATGTATGGGTTTCCATGCCCTGAAGGCTTAATTGTGTAATTATTACAGTAAAACCCAGAGTCAATCTCCATAAAATGTATATTTGGAATCATCCATTATTCGTTTCTCAAATCAGTGACACTGGCCCAACTTCACATGTCCCTACAGTGTGTTTCAACTTCCAACACATCCATATGTATGGAGTTAATTTGGAGTTAAACTGCTCATAATACATTTCCTGTGCTGAGGTGGGATTTATTTATAGAATTAAGTGTAAAGCCTTCAGTTCTTGGCAGTTGAATAGCAGATAATGAGCCAATTCTCTATAGTCACATGGTATAATGTGCCACCATATGCACAGGGATTAACTGGGATTGAAGTTCCCGTTCCTTCCCAAGACAATATCAATTATTCTGTTAGTGGTAAAAAGACATACTGTACTATTCCATATATAGCCAGCTCTCTGGATGCTGCTGCTCTAATTTATGCATAATGTTCAGTGTGTAATTATTTTGAAGTCTCCCGTGTTCTAATTTCATGTAGATGGATTTTTCTCCATGCATAATCTTAAAAGAAGTTATTTCATGTTCTTAAAGGCAGTTAGTTAATATATGTGATACAAAATATGCAGGTATATGCCGTGTAGTAATATAATATTACAAGTTTGTATCGTTCTTTTCATATCTGCCAAATGTGAGAGGACACTCAAAGGTTGTCATCGTAAAGGGGCACTCCACTAATTTAGCACATGCATGAGTATGAGTCAGTCCACGTGTCATGAGGAGTGAAGACGGCTGTACTGTATAACGTCCTCTGAGCTCTTCTCAGCAGGAGGCCTGGGACACAAACTGTGCGAATGGATTTTGAAAGATGTGGCCGTGTACCAGGCAGATAGGCGGGTCCAATCAAAGATGCTCTCTGGTTGCATTATGGGAAGTGTAGGAGTTTTGGACTCAGAATCAGATCAGGTGGGTAGGTAGGTAGAATATTGTCCTCCGTTGCAGGGAATGTGTTTTAAAGTGTTTGACCTCGGGAACAGCAGTTTGTCAAAATAATATTAATATTAAAAATAATAATAATAATAACTCAAGGTCCACTTATTACCCTTTTCTGGAGATCTCAACTGGTCTCACAGACTTCATCAGCAAATGGAGTTTGCATAGTAAAATAAGTTGAGACTTCGGTCATGTGATGTTACTGCATTGCTAAGTTTTGGTCTAGACAGGTTTAATTAGATTTAATGGAATAAGGTGAATTTCAGCTGATTCATTTGGCCACCATTCTACCATACCATAAAATAATACCCTATCATACCATACCATACCATACCATCATACCCTATCATACCATCATACAATAACATACCATACCATCATACCCTATCATACCATCATACAATAACATACCATCATACCCTACGTAGGGATTCTACTGTAACAGGTTTTGGTTATTAGCAAATTAATTAATAAATAATAATAGAATTATTAACATTAATAAATTATCAATAAACATTAATAATAAACGGGGCACCACCCTGGAATCAGGGACCAATGACCAAAACGTTAATATAGCCTCATTATATATGCTAAACTATCAATTTGGAACGTTGATTAATAATTAAATTAATAACTATAACCAAAATAGATAGTAAAGGTTGAAGGATATCGGAGTTCTTGACATAGCAGAGGTTGGCATTATTCACTCTTGTACAACATTAAAGAGACCAGCATGTATATTCCACAAACATTTATTTACAAGATAATAAAGGTTTAAAACACAATATTAATCTAACTAAATAACTAAACTAAACAAACCAAACACAGTGTGTGTGTGTGTGTGTGTGTGTGTGTGTGTGTGTGTGAGAGAGAGGGAGAGAGAGAGAGAGAGAGAGAGAGAGAGAGAGAGACAAGATGGCTTCTTGTCCCGGGAGGGGGAGGGGCGGGGGGGGGGGGGGGGGGGGGGGGGGTCGATGTGGGGGTTAAGATTATCTGAAGCTGTACGTTTATGTTTAACTAATTCACAGTTTCTGTATGTGATCTTAATGTGTGTTAGATATGCAGTGGGTTAGAAAAGATGGTTAGTTTGCATGCAAGACCTTGTCTATGTGAAGCATAAACTAAACACATCAGATGTGGCGAAGCCAGTTACCCAAATATCAAATACAGATAAATCACCACAGTCAAACTCAATGAATAACATTAAACCAAATCAATACAGGTACATTCTAGAAATCAAAGTTTAACAGTCTTGCTCAGCCATATGCGATTGCTAATGCTAAGGTAAGCCCAGTACGTTACCGATCCATGGAAGAAAAGGGTTTGTGATTCCCTGGGTTAAAGTTGTGGTTCCAAGTCAAAGAGGTCGTCTTTGCTGTGCTCCAATCACGTTGTGCAGATTGGTTAGCTTGGTGCTAACTTCCTTGCGGTTGTTACTGGAAGGTAATTGGTGAGAAGGCAGGCTCTCGCGTCTTCTGCATTTTGGTTCCTTGTGTTGCTAGGTCTGTTTCCTAACAGACCATAGATCAGAAGCAGAGCTGCTTTGCAGCTTCTGGACTGGAGAGTTGCCGCTCACCTCAAGCAGGTCAGCTTGGGTGAGGAGAAGGTGAAGGAAGGGCGGAAAGAGAAGGAACAAAGAAATTCCTCTGGTTTTGTTCTGGGTGATTTTCACACCTCTGTGTGAAATAATACAGTAGCCAATGGCAGCTGAGCTGAGTCCAGCGGTCAAGGATCATGTTACTGAGTTCATGAAGTCACTGGAAACCAGCCATTTGCTGGGTCCCTACACCTATCATACCATCATACAATAACATACCATACCATCATACCCTATCATACCATCATACAATAACATACCATACCATCATACCCTACCATACCATACCATCATACCCTACCATACCATACCATCATACCCCATCATACCATACCATACCATCAGTGTGACCACCAATGATTGATAAACTGTACTTGAGTTTTGTCAAAAACACTCTTTTGTCCTTCTTTTTATCTTATTATGACTTCAAGTTCATTCCAGCTGAAATTATTCAGAAGCAGAATCAGTTTCATTTGCAGAATACGTACATACAAAAAGTTGACAAACTTTCATCTTGCAACAAATCAAATCTTAGTAAAATCAATTTGGAAATAGAATAGAATATAACTTTGATTATATTTTGAATTTGACTAACAAGACTTAGCAACAGCTGCATTGGTTGTGTCAGATTATAACTATGCATGTATGCTATCTCTCTAGTCCAGGGCTCAGCAACCTTTACTATCAAAAGTGCCATTTTAGGCAAAAAAAAACAAAAAACATTTGTCTGGAGCTGCAAAACATTTGAGCATTGGGATGAAGGTGACACAAATGTACGATGGAGTATTAGGGTCACATTGAGGGAAAAAATATCGGAGATTTCGAGAATAAAGTCATAACATTACGAGAATAAAGTCAGAAGTTTACAAGAAAAAAAAGAAAATAACACGTAAAATTACTACTTTATAATATTATGACTTTATTTTCATAATACTACGACTTTTTTTCTCGTAAACTTCTGACATTATTCTCATAATACTACGACTTTTTTTCTCGTAAACCTATG